>NC_139344.1:389644609-389649609 GCF_055883805.1 Amblyomma maculatum
TCGGCACGGACCTCCGGTGACCGTTTCCGACGTCTATAAATGCGTAACTTTAAATGCGTAACGTCTATAAATGCGTAACTATAAATGCGTAACGCGGAGACAAACGTTATTTCCATGGAATCGCTGACAAATCGATCAGCTCGGTTCTGGGGACACTGTCCTCGCGCATGGCGCTCCGGCCCACATCATAACCGGTATAGTAAATGCGTTCGCGACAAAAATTGTGGATGTCGGTCTTCGATTCAGAAGAACTAGTCACAGTAAAACGACCATCTTTCAGCATCAAACCGATGGGTCGACATAACGCCTCAATTATAAGACCCTTGCTGACATGCTTTGCACATTCGTCGATGTAGAGTACAGGAAGCGGGACTGAATTCTACCATTCATGACATTCGCCTACAAAAGACACCACTCGCAGGATACGATTTAGTCTCATGGCCGTCAATGAATCTGCACAACGCGCGAAGCTCAGCAACTAGCCCATGTGCGAATCAAAAGCCAGCAAGACTATCCACGACGCTACAAGCTTCACCGCAGACACATTATGTACGACCCCGCAGGCAAAGTGTAGGTATGGACGCCTATCCGCAACCGTTGACTCTCCGACATCGTCCATGTGTGTATACGCGCGTAACCGTACCATTCGGACTAACATTAACCCCAATTTTTTTTTTTTTTTTTTTTTTTTTTTTGCCATCGGGACGATGCTGGCTGCAGAGGCGGTCAAATACCGCATTGAAGACGGCGACGTCAAAGAACACGAGTGGAATGCTGAAGGAGAAGCAAGTTGCTAGGCAGGACTGTTTGCGGTCATCCATTAAAACGTCTATCCCTAAGCCCTCTGTTGGGTCTATCAAGACGTGACAATATCGCGCACTACGATTTAGCTAGTCCTAGTACAGCTCTCTCTACTCTGGAATCCATACCATACGACAAAAATACCGAATAAGTTGAGCGCATGGCATGCTGCTAGGTTCGTATCATCTGAATAATAGCGTTCATCTGCTACTAATGTGCTGTGGCATCACAGGCATGGAGCCGCTCCACGTGCGCGAAAGGATCGCTAAGCTTAACTTTTACTACTTGGCATACTGCGACAAAGTAGAGTTGTCATATAAATTACACTGTTATTCTCAGCGATCACGACTGAACCATACAAAAATGATACGGCCATATTATGCCAGGACTAAACATTGCGAAATTCTCCCCTTTTCTTCGCACACAATTGAACAATAGTCGCCAGTATGCTTTGAATGTTCAATGCTCTGATGTTAACACCTTTGAGATTTGTTAGCAAACTTGCTAATAGCAACCCTATCCGGCCAGGGCAGAAATTTTGAGTGCAGCAACTAAAAATAAATAAATGAATAAATCCCACACCTTTGAGGCAGGCTCCTGAACTTTTCATGACCGCTATATTGCATCGCAAAACCACAGGTGGTTATTTCCAGAAACGCAGAGCCGAGGACCGCATTCATTGCAAGATTCCATACGCCACCTGTTCTATGTTCCTCCCGAAACCGGACGGCAAGAAAAGGGAAGAAACGCAGCCAAAAGGTTCAAAATGTACACCTTCCTCCGTGTTTCCTGTGCGCGTCAGGTATGCCATGAGAAGGGCGCGAAAAGAAAGAAGGCAAAGGGGCATGCAGTCACATGACCGGTTTCTGGCACAGAGTTCGCATACGGAGTCGTGAAAACCTCATCGTGAGCAAGGGCTGTTGCCTTTAACGTCCCTGGCTTTTTCTTTCTTCACTTTGACGAAACGTAGGAAAAAGCGGGAGCAGCGGAAGTAGAAAAAAAATACAGGAAGTAAAGAAGGTTAAGGGAGGTGGGAAGTTGTTCGTGAGGGGAGCAACGCCGTGCCCCACTTCCGCCGGAGGCTTCGGGCAGTGCCGCCCTTCTGTTGCGAGGACTGCATCCGAAACAGCTGGCTCGCCGCGAACCCTTTATTTTTATTCTTATTTATTTTTTTATTTTTTCAGCTGTCGGCAACGTTCACATGGATGTCTGCTTTTGACGCCTCCCATCTTGGCGGCATGCCTGTGAGAGATCGTTTACCCGCACTTTGCATCCTCTTTCTTTAGTTCAGGGAATAAACAGAGTAGACAGTTAGAAAGGGCGGAAAAGAACAAAAAAAAAAAAAAAAACTGAACAGATCGTTTGACTCGAACAGCAGGCTGAGACTCATGTGCTCCTGCATAACGAACAACTCAGAAAAGATTCAGGGTTGGTGGTGACATAAGAGCACATATAACGGTCCATGATCATTTCCTTCACTCGTGTCAGCGGTACACTCTTAATATGGTTCCACTTATAAGTGGAATTTCTTAAAACGTTCCACTCATAACTAACTTATGTGGAAACAATTATGGTTCCGCGTAGGTTTGGTTAGAACTCATTGAGGTTCCACATAGATTTGGAAGATGTTCCACTTATAAATGGAACTTATGTGGAACAAGTGAGCGTATGCGCCGCTGTACCATCCCGCACTTTCCCCAGAATCTCCCCTCCTCTGAGTTCTGCGAAATTTTCTCCTCATCTCAAATGCGGGTTTGTTCGCGTAATATAATGCTACCAGCTCCTTATGCCCTGCTTTGCAAGTTACAATCTCGGACAAAAATTTAAAAAGTTGGTGGTGACCCAACCTCGCGCTTCCCCTGGTCACCCACTCCTTCCAAGGAGCATCGATCAATAAACACAGAAGTCATGAAATAACAAGCCACGTACGTACCTTTTGTCCTTTCAGTCCTTATAATTGTGTCTTCAATGGATCAGGCTTACCTCTTCATTAAAATATTTCGCTTCCAGAACCCCTCAAACTTTTCACGTATATCGGTAGAATGTGGAGCTTTGTGTGGGCGATGCATTCTAGAAATTATAAACATGTTGGAGATAGAAAATTGGAAGTAGGTTCTTCATTCACAACCTAGTGTACACTAAAACCAAATTGACCACCTCAAGTACCTGCTCTACGATAATAACGTGTTGGACTGGTTTGGTTTGCGGGGTTTAATGTCCCAAAGCGGTTCAGGCTATGAGAGATGCCGTGATGGACTGATTGTATACAACTGACACAAGGTTGCTACGACGGAATTAATGATATGGCAGATTACGTGCTTTATTTCAGGGCAACAAATTTAGCTTGTGGCTTACAACGTGGTCTTTGCAACTGGTCGATTGTGGCTTACAACGGGGCAAGGATGAAATATTTAAAGGCACACTAGGTATTGAAGTTAGGTGAATCGAGCGTATCCACCATCTTGAAAAAAGTAATCAAAATAGTGGACGACCGGTCATACTTAGAATATACGACTTCTTGGCACAAATAAGAATATTTCAAAACTGTTTCAAACTAAAAGGTAGCAAATGATCAATCGCAGAGAACTATTCTGTACTGGTTCGTGAAGTACGCAAGAAGCTATGGCAATCATCCAAGATAAATCGCAACAACGGTGATAAGGTGGCTCTCATATTTAATAAACTGAAAATAAACAATGACCTGTACATTTGTGACAAAAACAAAAACAAACGAATGCTGCTGAGGCGTGCCGAGCGGGAGTCTGCCAACAGTGCCATGGGAGGCAATGACTGATAACAGGCTCCAGTACCATTTACATTGCTATGTTTCAATGCAAGAAGTATCGTGAACAAAGCCGAAAAATTTGAAGAACTGCTGTTGCTGCACTCACCAAATGTAGTTGTAATAACTGAAACTTGGCTGCATTCGGACATGCATGACTCAGAAATAGTTCGACGCTCTTACGCCTTGATCCGCTCAGATCGTGATGGGCGAGGAGGTGGTGTAGCCATTGCAATAAAACAAGACTTTCTTTTCCAGAGAGAATGTGGTATACCAAATCATGAAAGTGTGTGGTGCACTATTAACGTTCAGGGCAACTTGATACTAGTGGGCGGTATATATATAGACCACCGAATGCGCCACTTTATTATCTTCTTGAGACACATGAATTCCTTCATAGCAAAGTTGACGCTCGCACAAAACTCAACCTAACAAGCGATTCCAATCTACCAGGTATCGAATGGACAAACTTAGCAATTGGAAGGAACGAAATTTCAAACTGTGAAAAGCTTCTGGATATAATGTTTAGTTGTTCGCTCTCTTAAGAAGTAAATGAGCCAACACGCCTCCAAGGACAAGCTACTTCAGTACTAGATCTAGCCTTTGTAATTAGTTTTCTATGCCCTGAAGTTAACGTGAAAGACAGAATTTCCGATCATAAATTGCTTTTTCTTACTTTTCCTCACCTGCGCCACAACGCTGAACGTAATGATAGCAGCTCTTCAATCACTATCAAATACTATACAGCAGAGCAGATGATGTAGGCATCATCAGCTTGAGGGGCGAGTTGGTGCTGCATAATACCCATAAATGTGGCGCAACAAACACAATTACTATGTTGTGTTTCTTCTCATGTGATTGTGTTTGTTGCGCCACATTTCTGGGTACTAGGCACCATAGATTACCTAGAAACAATTCTGGATAGTTTTTCTTGTACTGATTCCTGCAGAGTAAATAATCTGTGGCTACAGGTAGAAAGCGCGATAACACAGTGCGAAAAAAAAATTTCTACCTACAAGAATAAAACGAACAAAAAGAAAAACCCCGTGGATTACACGCCCCATCATTCATCTGAAGCGAAGATTGCAGCGAATGCGTAGAAGGAAGGGAAATTGAGCTAAGGTATGCGAACTTGCGAACAAACTAAAACTGGAAGCTAAAACCGCGCCGGAAGCTTTCTTTTCGACAACTTTATCTAATTTTAACTAGCGATCCAGGAAAGTTCTGGCGATATTTATCGAACCCTAAACTCCGTTTATCACAAATGGTAATAGATGGTGCGGTAGTTGCACACCCCCTCATTATCGCAAATTCTTTCAATTGATTTGATATGGCAATAGTTTCAGTCTGCCTTTGCTCGCGAGCTTGCCACGAGCGCTATCACAAGTGAGCCACGATCACTGAAGCCGGATATTGT
>NC_139344.1:389654609-389674609 GCF_055883805.1 Amblyomma maculatum
AGGGGAAAGTCAGTGAGACCGCTCGTCTTCCGAGGTAACGCAACGCCTCTAACGTGCCCAATAGGCGAACATATCATCAGGAACATACAGGGTCTTTAGCAATTTTAGGCAAATCGTGCCTTCATCCGCGTGCCCTTTAATTTATTTTTATCTTATAGTGACGCACGGGATGTGTATTACTTTGCTGAGCAGTAAACAGAATCAGTTTGTTTTATATTGGATTATACCAAGCAAGCCAGAAGCATCGAAATTCTCCACCTTATAACTTCGTCTGATAGTTAGTTTTCTTTATTTAGGCGACAAGAAAAACCTTAAAAGTGCATTGCTTTCTCTCACGGAGTATTTGCAGTCCATGCCTGCCCCCTTGGCTCTCCGTTAACTCTCGAAATGATTCTCTCAGAACAGAAAGAGAGAGATAAAAATTGGCGCTCATGTTTGGCGACCGGGACCGTGGACGGAAATGTTAACGAAGCAAGAGTGTTGCGGCATGCATGCTAGTTCTCACTGACTCACAAAGATATTTTAGATGTTAATTTCTCTCTCCCTTTCTTCCTTTCTTTCCTTCCTTCTTTCTTTCTTTCTTCCTTCCCAGTGAGTTCGATTACCATCCCACTGTTGCATCTAAAAGCATATCAGTTGCCCGAGTTGGCAGCTTTCTTTCTTTCAGATCCCACTCATGCATTGTGAAAGACCACCCAACATATAGATATAAAGCCTGGCTTTAACCAACCCTTGCAAACAGTATCTGCGCGGCCTATAGCTGTCCTATAGGAGTAGCGTATCTGTCTTTGGATTGAAAGTTCCCAATGAGTTCGATTACCATCCCACTGTTGCATCTTAAAGCATATCAGTTGCCCGAGTTGGCAGCTCCCTCCAATGTCACGAAACCAAGTGGCACGTGGTTTCGTGACATCACGCACTCCGCCGGCTTATCCGTGTCCGTGGCCACGTCATCTGCCAACTATACCCGCCAATGACATGTGTAGCTCTAAACTACCTTTAACGCGTCATAACATTCATGAACCCGCAAGCTTTGTTGGGCTTAAAGTCTATTTTAATTAAAAGATGGTTTGGTTTGGTTTCTGGGGTTTAACTCCCCAAAGCGACTCAGCTATGAGAGACGCCGTAGTGGAGGGCTCGGGAAATTTCGACCACCTGGGGTTCTTTAACGTGCACTGACATCGCACAGCACACGGGTGCCTTGCTTTTCGCCTCCATCGAAAAGCGGTCGCCAAGGCCGGGATTCGATCCCGCATCCTTGGAAACGTTAGTCGAGCGCCGTAACCACTGCGCCACGGCGGCGGGGGGCTTTATAAGTGAAAGATAATTCGGAGGGCATTGTTTCAAATCCAACCGGCAGCATATGGTTCTTTTTCTTCTAGTTTCTGATCAGTTGCATTTGAGCCATAAAATTGTTACACTTATTTCCAGTAGATGAACCCTAAAAATTTAAGAGGTGAAAGACGTGTAGACATATTCCCCCTATGCTTTCCTTGGATTCGGTCAAGGTTGACGACTTTCATATATAAATGAGCTCAGGAAATTCTATAAGCCGCGTTGCTGTCAAACTTCGTTCCAGTCAGCTCAATGTTGGGGATCACTGAGACGCGGCCTCTCCATCCGTCACTCCATCCATTCATTAATCCGTCCGTTGATCCATCCATTCACTCATTAATCCATCCTTCCTTCCTTCCTTCCATCCATCCATCCATCCATCCATCCATCCATCCATCCATCCATCCATCCATCCATCAATCCATCAATCCATCAATCCATCCATCCATCCATCCATCCATCCATCCATCCATCCATCCATCCATCCATCCATCCATCCCATCCATCCATCCATCCATCCATCCATCCATCCATCCATCCGCACATGTATCCATTCCCTCATTAATGCACCGTACATCCATCCATCCATCCATCCATCCATCCATCCATCCATCCATCCATCCATCCATCCATCCATCCATCCATCCATCCATCCATCCATCCATCCATCCATTCATTCATCCATCTACTTACGGCCTCTAGGAAGCTAACATCCACGAGCTTTATGACCGAATTTATAATGTCTAAGATTGGCAAGAACTAAAAGCAAACCATGACCAGCACACAGCTTTGGTGTGCTTCAGGTAGTGCATGAGGTAGTTAAACAAAAGCCGTTTTACATCCGACGGTCCTCGACGTTCAAGGCGACCGTACTCTCGGCATGCTACGCGCCACTGGGACACCGCGTGCACCCAGACGCCCCGCTTAACGGTCAGGTGGACGAACGGGCTCAGAGAGGGAGCAACAGACTCGCCGCGTCGCCGTTCACGAGGGGCGTGCCCCCTTTTCGCGCCACGTGTGCCGAGAGCGGGAAGAAGTCTCGTACGCTCTCAAAGGTTCGTTTCCTCCCGCGACGTCGTGGGCGATAGCAATCTGGCCGGCACATAGGCGGCAGGCGCTGCAGGCGGAGGTCGACACCCGTGCGGTTACCTGAATCGATCGTTCTGTTCGATTATAGGGGGTCCGACAAAAAGGAAATGCCAGCTATCCTCATCTCCATGCCTAGCATGCGACGCTGCTAAAGGTAGCACACAACATTTACGCTGGTTACGTTCGAGCCTGAAAACTATAGTTGGCCGTCAGCTCGAATTAAGGAACATCGAAGTCGGTTTCAGAGAGCACTACGCACACAATCAACTCTTCCCTGCTCTGGCGAAGAGGATATCTTTCAACATGACAATCTGAAAGCACCTTGCTTTATAATGCCCAGTATTTATTTGGTCTTGTACGTGTCCATATGTGCAAACTCATCTCGCTGTCTGTAGGCAGTAATCAATCTACTGGAGTGCCCTAAAATAAGGGAAAAGTGAGTACGGAAGTCTTGCCGTTGTCCTCGTGCTGTTCATCCCGTACACGGCTGCTCCCCCCCCCCCCCCCCCCCCCCCTCTTGTTAAAGGCCAGTCGGCGTCACTGACCCTGGTGCAGGGCACATGTCCCGCACGTGCAATGCATTACCCTCCCGATCTCGTCGCCACTCTCTGCAGGGCCGACTGCCTGCCACTCACTATTTAGGAGCGCCCATTCGAGTGAGGCAAGCAAGAGGGGCACCGCTGCACGGAGCAGCGATATCCTTCGCCGGTTGTCCCGCCGCTGCCGCCGCCTCGGGGCCCGCAGCCAGTGTATTTCGAAAAACGACGCGCACTCAAAACGTCAGGGGGGGCCCGAAAGCTGTCAAGGACTCCCGGCAGCCGAAGCACAGCACAGAGCTCTCAGCGCGAGCCGTGTGCGAAGGGGAGTGTCAAATAAGTCAGCGCTACGGCCTGCTGGCCGCCTTTGCCGCAGGCTGGCTGGTGGAGGGCGTAGTACGCCTCAATATGCACGCACTCTTCGGGCAAAAGGCGTCGTTGGGTCGGCGACCGGCGGCTGCTGCTGCTGCAAGGGCCGCCCTTTCGCCTGCAGCCGAGCGAGCGACCGGTCGCCGGGCTTCTGTGTGTGCGTTGCGTGCGGCGACACACCTTCTTCGTCTCCTGCTTGGGTAGGAAGGGAGGGGGTGCTGAGACGAGAACAACAACCTTAGGTGCGGCATCTCTTTTGTTTTCTCAGCACGCCAGAGCAAGCAAGCAAGCCTCGAAGTCCTTCCAGAGCCGAGGCAGCATCGCTAACTATACTTAACTACAACCCAGCTTCTGCAGCCCTGTGGAGAGAACAGCCGACGCTGTTGGCGTTGGCTGTGTTTGAGCGCCGAAGAGGCTGCGCCGCAGTGAAGAACAGGAAGCGGTGCAAAGCTGGTTACGAGACAGGGGACTGCAAGCCTGTTAGCGGCGTGCGAATAGTATCTTTTTTTTTTTTTTTCCGAATCAAATACGAACAGCATTCCTTCCGCTACCAAACCGAATGCTAATATAATAGTGATAGCACCGAATCAAATACGAGTCGAACATTTGGACCATTCACTAGTTTTCTAAATAATCGTGCAAAAAGAGCAATAATGTGAATAAGTGAAGCGCCAGCGATTCGATGCGGTACGTAGGGAATTGTCGAGTTAAAGCTATAGCTGTTAAAAGACGTGTCACTATTCACTAATCGTCACTAAGAGGCCGCAGCACGAATTCAGCGTGATAACTAGGCGAGCGTCAGGTTACAAGTGTAGAAAAATTACCTTATCTTATTGATGACAAAAGGGAAGAAACATGATCCACGCTTCAAGACACATCGATAGCACGTATGAGCGAGCCATGACCTCCGAGATCGGGCAGGCAGCAAGGGGGATTTGGTAAACTTTCCTAGTATTTGGTGCATCCTTTAGTCTCAGTGACCTTGAATAAGCGGTATGAACGCTATCGCACGAATGGACCGCGTAAGGGAACCAAACCATTCATCCCAGTATCTTGCGCTCGAGACATTCCAAATTGTTCCATCTGGCCGTTGGATTTTAATGATGAGCGGCTAGATGACATCTTGTCAAGTTCAATTCGAGCACCGGATGAGTGGACGGAAGACAGAACCAGTCCTGACTCTCTTCGCGTTATCTGTTAGGCCGCAGTTTTTAGTATTTATTCTCCGTTTCACTGATCTGACGCTAACAACTCGTTAGCTCTGTTCCATTGAAGTGACATGCATCACTGCACTGCCTATACCAGCTGTTATTGGGTCTACACCTATTTCTGGGAGTGTGTATGTACATCAAGAAAAATGCTCGAGGTGCGGTTAGACAGAACGAGCAATAACCGCTCGCCTCTTCTGTTCTGGTCATTTTATTTTGTCGGACTATGCATGCGAGCCTTGGGGAACAACGCAGTACACTAGTTCGAACATGGCAGCACCAGGCGCAGCAGCTGGTGTCTGACCACACATGAAAGGTAGGGATACCAGAAGCGGCCGCAAAGCATGCGACAGGTGCTGCGGATGCAAATATTGTCATTTTTGGGATTGATGCCTTTCTAACGTGTCCAAGTCTCGCCCGTCCTGTAACTCGCATGTTTTAGCGTAGAAAGGTTTAAGAAGAAAGTTCTCAGTGGTCCACATACATCAGATGGTCAAAGCAAAGAAAGCTCATCAATCGAAGTCGTTTTCCAAACCAATTTCCCCTCTACCCTGTCACATCTATAGCTCTTTTCGTCTATGGCAGCACAATCCCAACGGTCACATCGTTACGAGTCCTAGGCCTCCACCTCCAAGCCGACGGGCATGCCGGTTCCTCTCTAAGCCTCCTCTCTACACAGACTGCGCAGCTTCTCGGCCTTTGCAGCCGCATCTTACACCGTCGAGCGGGTCTCGCGGAAGCTGACGCTCTCCGCTGGATCCAAGCGCTCTTCTTGAGCCGCTTTCAGCATGTTGTTCCTTACCTTGTTCTTACCCCTTCAGACCACGACAGACTCGATATCCTCGTCCGCAGAATCTACAAGACTGCCTTAGGCCTCCGGCCGTCCACGCCTACCACGACACTTCTCGCACTCGGTGTTCATAACACCTCGCGCGAATTGGTTGAAGCTCACACCCTCCCACAACTACAACGCCTAACCTTGTCCCCCCCTTGTCGGGTCCTCCTGACCCGCCTCGACAATCGCCCACCAGGTGTTCTTTCCCGACAACCAAACTCGCTTCCTCGCTCACTCCAGACTTTCTGTAAGGTGGCCCTTATCCCACGCCATATGCAACCCACTCTCCACACTGCCCGTCGCACCGCCCGGGCAGACTATCTCCACCGCCGTTATGGCTCGTCCAAGTCCGCCCTCTGCGTGGATGCAGCCAAATATACCTCGCTGGCTGCCTTCACAGCAGTCGTGGTGGACCACACGGGTCGCCTCCCCACTGCGGCCTCGCTACGTACTAACAGCGCTCAGTCGGCAGAAGAGTTGGCCATGCATCACTCTGGTTCTCAATACCCCAGACCCATCCACATCCCGGCCTGTTTTTACCGACTCGGCCTCCGCCTGTCCTGGACGCGACGTTCTCGACGGTAATCAGCAGGCACATGCCTGGGCTCGCGCTCTTGCCTACCCAGCTGATTCACCGCCGAGTTCGCCGGGCCCTCCTCCGGCAGCGTTTAACCCTACTCTTTGTGTACCGGGAGATCCTTGAATATTACCGCGCGACACGCTGCGCCTTCCCGCCACCTCTCGCAGACCGAGGCGGTCTCTCTCCGAATGCTCCAAACTCAAACTTTCTCCTGCCTCACGCGTCTATACCGTATCCATCCAACCCTCTATCGTCCTGAGTACCCACTTGTGGGTCTCTAAACCCTCTACCACGCTGTCTGGGCATACGAAGCTATTCAAGCGGCCCCTCGTATACTCACGCCAAGTGAGGTGGACTGGGAGAACGCCCTTCGCGCACCCGACCTGTAGGACCAGCGTCTGCTTGTTCGCCAGGCTGAAGCAGCTGCGAGGGCTATTGGGGCCCTGGACTGATATGGTACCACTCCTTGTCCCTCAACATGTAATCGCCGCATCAGAAAATCAACGTTTTTTCACTCACTCCAAACCAAGTGCCTCAAATTGACTTCGGGGGTGTAAATTTCGTGCTAAAATTCTTGTATAAAAGCAAAGGTCGGTACCTTTCAACGTGAGGCATATTAACCGATCACTTTAGGGAATTAGATTTCCCGCCAGAAATTCAGCAACAGAAGCAGTCGTTTCTACTGAGAGGGAGTTTATTGTTTATTCAAATATCAAACTTGCTTAAGCTGAAAGAGGCATAGGTGAATATTTCTTCACTGAAATGTAGCTGCGTAAAAACGCAAACTTAACTTTGAAGCAACGACTTGCATTAAATGCTAGAGAGATACACGTATTGCTCAGTGAACATAACAACAACAGCTATTATAAATTAATAAACGGAGATGAGCTTCCATACAGCTGCGAGAGTGCTGCCACTGCTAGCCTGCACAAGATTTTCCAGATTAGCTAGCTAGGTGGACCTCTTGTTCTCGACAGGGCTACATTTCCGGTCATTGTTTCCCTCAGAGTATTCATCTCCGTTACTAAACCTGTGCAGAAATGAGTGCGTACCAGGGCGATCATGTCGTCAGTTCAATCGGCGCGAGGTTGAACCTCAGTGACGGCTGCCCCTCAGGCTACTTCATCTCGAAGCTGCTTTGTTATTTTAAAGGCATGAGCAGGGCCCAGATCAGCATTCATCCCTCAGCACCATCATCTTAAGCGGCGTACTACATGCCTGTATACAATATGCAGTCTGCGATGTACGGCCTGCATGACTCGATTCTAGCGGTTCTCCTTAGCCTCCGCCACACTTTCCCAGTCCATACATTTCAGCCGCGCACACGAGCACTTCTTCGCCTTTCTCGGCTTGTTAAGAATAGAAAAACGTACGCGGCAGGTAAAGTTATGTGGCAACGCACCAGGCAGGTGGGCGCCTGGGCGCCCAGACGCGAAGCAAACATCCCGTGTTCGTCTGCTGGCTGCACCAGCAGTAGGCGCACTTTCTTGGTCGCGGGGTAGCAATTTGATTCGTCACCTTGTGTCCCCGGTGTGAGCTCAACGCGACTTCTCCGTTGTGTGACCAGCATAGCTAAAAGGGGTCGTCGGCCCTTTCTCGTCCTTTGTGTCTTCTTTCTCCGATCTATTCCTGCGCAGCACGCTACTGCAAAGCCAACCACTGACGTCGGCAGTGGCGCGCCGTTGAATCAGGTTAGCCAACCGTTAACCGCTCGCGCAGTCCCCGCAAGAGAAAGACACACAGGCCGCTTTCGCAGCACTGTGTTCGCCGTTCGTTGGCTGCGCTGTGCTGCCTATACGGTTGTTGGTAATTTGTTGGCTGCGGCTGAGCCCCTGCTTACTGATGCGGCCGCTTTGGGGCGCTGTTCCCGCTTGGTCGCCTCGTTTTTCGTGGAACCTGGGGCGTTCAGCAGCAACAGCACTGTCCAGGGGCGCTCCGTTAGCTTCGTGCGCTTTGCTTTCGCTGTACGATGCTGCAGGAGCAACTCCAGTAGCAGCAGCAGATTCGTGCGGTTGCTACAGGCGTGACATTAATCCCGGCTACGTGAAAACGCGATCTACCGCGCTGATAAGACACAGTAGCTCTTCTCCTCACGGTCTCTCCCGGTCGTGCCTTGTTTGTTGCAGTGCGCTGTGATGTTCAGATCTTGTTGCGGCTTCTGCTATCTTCGCTTTCCTTCCTGTCGCTGTCTTTCCGTAAGACTTGAATCTTGTTCCTCGAGGCGAAGTTCCCAGGGCGTTAGGTATCGCTACCTTCGTATCGTTAGGTTAGGCATCGTTAGGCCAAAACAAGTTGACCCATAGTATATACTGTTCGGGAACCGAGCGACTCAGAATAGCGAACACTGTGAAGTCGCGCGCTGAAGACATCACACGATTATCCCAGCTCTGGCTCAAAACCAGAACTATGCGTGGTGGATGGTGACATATAGCCGCGCAGGTCTGGATGCGGGTTTGCTGATGGCAATTTTTCAGACACATCATCTGCTATGGCAAGCTTGTTACAAATTGAATGATCGATTTGCTGGTCACACTTCTCTCTGAGAGATTTTCCAAGGACTCGAGTTATCAATGCGACACCGATTATTGTTTGCAAGCACAATTTGGCTGTCATTCTAATGCTGATAGATTCGTGTGGTTTTGTGTGCATTCGCACACGTTTTCACATACACGAACTCCGGGTGCACCGGTGCCAATAGCAGCAGTTATTGATGTACGGATCTGCGTCGACCGTTGATCTGCTTTCTAAATGGAAGCAAACAGCAGTGCATCGGCTCTTCGGTTGCGGCGGGTGGCGCTAGAACGGTAGCATCAGGCTCCTTCATAGCTAATGCGCCGTCCACTTCAATTGCTGGTGGTTCGGCGTGCAACTGCTTAACTTACGAGGCGTCCGAGTGCCTGTCTACACGTCCGACTGAGACTTGCGACTTCCTCTAGTATCTATCTCGACGGCGAGGATCGCTTTACGCACCGATCCTTAACGTCCTCCGATAGCGGCTTTCATTCATTACCGACCCTCTCTCGAACACGCACAGCCGGTTTCTGAGGAAGTGAGCCGGCGGATGAGACAGGGAAGACGAACGTCGGAGATAGCTGGCAGTGTGTAGTTAAATGTTCTGCGTCTCGCATGTCCGTCGCTTAGTTCTCGGCCGGACAAAAGAGTAAATTCGCGACTCGTTATCTCCCTTCCCGTTGGGCTGGGCGTGAACGTAGACGCGCCCGAACACCGCGCCGCGTAGCCGTAGTCGAAGAGGGAACAGGTTAGGTGCCCGGCATGCTAATTCCGAACACGACGACGTTTTTATTCACTGATGCACCGGCGGCAAAACGTTTACCGCGCAGAGGCCCCTGCTGCACTCTTTCTCGCGTGCTGCGCAGATCTAACGTTCACGCGGGGCTCTCTGCGTGGGACGGGAGCGCTTCGAGGAGTTATTTGCATGCAGTCGGCGCGTCTCGCGTACTTAAGTTAAGGAAGCGACTGAGGGCACGGCCCGGCCGCCACGCAGGAAATTGCGGCGTGCTGTTGAGACAGGCAACCGGCTCTTTTTAAGTGTTGCAGTTTTGATAACGTCTTAGGCTGCAGCCTAACGACTTGTAAATGCTTCTTGCAAACTGTGCGTGGTCACAAAATGTTACTTTCGGCGGGCGGAAGATAATGCACCGTCCGACTCGGGCTCCCCCACCGGGCTAGAAAACACCTGGCTGTTCCTGAGCTCGTAAATAATCGAGGATGAGAGGGTGGGGCTCCGTCGGGGAAACAGGTTATAAAGGGGAGAAGCTGGCGTGTTTCCGAGTCCGCAGGAGCTCCTTTTGCGCGCGCGCGTGTATGTACAGTGGACGTTAAGAGGAAGAAAAAAAGGAAAAATCGAAGTGCGAATTGCTTCGCTTTAGTAGGCAATTTGGCTCGAGTTTAATTCTTTAACGTGTCCTGCAGAGTCGAGAGCGATAAACAGCGTTGTTACGTTGTCAACAGCCACTATCGCGTGGCAAAAAGGAAGATCAATTGGTTCGACCTGCAAGGCCGACAATCTACCGAAGACTGCTTCGAGCGAAAAATTCGTGTTTCGTACCTTTTCGCTCCAGGTTGTGTTTACGTATATACTTGAACGATTTTACAAGTATTGCCATTATTAATAACTCCTGCGGCTACTTTGGACTGAAATCTCGCATACGGACACCACAGATTTTATATTTTTCATGCAGAACACGCAAGGGTTCCTGTTAAACCTTCTTACCTCATTTTGCCCCGTTACGTGCGTCACATGTGCACAGTCGGTTAAAATGTAGTAATAATGTCGCTCCTAAGAAAAGCTTTCTGCCAATGCTTACGAGCCCCGCCGCGGGGATAAAATGGTTAAGATGCCCGACTACTGTGCCGGATTGTGTTCCCGGGTTCGACCCCGACTTCAGGCGGCAGTGTTTCGATGGATGAGAAACGGAGATGCGTCCGTGTGCTGTGCGATGTCAGTGCACGTTAAAGAACCCCAGGTGGTCGAAATTTTTGGAGCCCACCACTATGGCGTCTCTCATAGCCTGGGTCGCTTTGGGACCTGGAGCAGCTCTTTCAATGCTTTGCTCACGCTTAACCCCCGCGCCTGCCTCAGACTCACCAAACAGAATTGAGAGCACCTGGTCGCATCCCGGCCACCTTAGCAACCCGGCCACCCTAGCAAGTAACGTTAGCCGGGGTGGCGAATGGATACCGGAAAACGCAGCGTTGCAGGGCAAAAAGGCTCGCGGCATCGTTTGGTCATGACGCAACACACTCAAAGAAACCGCCGCCAACATGTGGCCGCGGCTCTCGGCGACGTTTGCCTCTTTTTCTGGAGACAGGGCAATGCCCCTACGCCTCAGGCCTGCATCCCTCGAAACACGAGGTGTGGGTGGTCGAACTCATGTGAGCCCTTAACTGTTCGCTTCTTTTCTGCGTGTGTTAATGACCACGTTGTGCGGAAAATCTGGCGCTTTTGGCCCTGTGAGCTAAATATCACGACGATGGCTCTGTCAGGTGGTAGCCGGCATGTAACATGAATGCGTGCGTGGTTCGTCGATGCGCTGTGTGACGTAATGAGATCACATGACTTCACAAAGTTGAGAAAAGCTGCGAACTCGGGTTGTTCATCTGAGTTTGAGATAGAAATCAGCCTTTCATGATTTGGCTCGCTACTCCTATAGATATAGCCAAGGAGGCACGTTCACAGTGCTTGATTAAAGCGGACGTTGCGTCGGGTGGTCACTTATGTCAGGTAGCTTGATATCGTTGTAGATTATAGGACTGTATGCTAATGAGAATGCGTCAGATATTGTAAGCACAGTTTGAAGAATTGGTAAATAAGCGAGTATAAACTCCATGTAGTACATGTACACAAACAAGGAACCACAAGAGCAGCCACAGATGGGACCCATTAAAGGTAGCGAGTCATACCTTTAAAGGGGGAGCTTTTAACTTTTGTTTCTACTCTTTTCTTTTCATCGTGGCTCCCTCTTCTAACCGACGGCGAATTTAATGGCTCCACATAGGACGCCCCAATGCCACAAAAGATGCAAGATACAGGCGGTTGGAATAATTAAACGCAAGAAAAATATAGTGAGAGCAGTTTGGGGCCTCCTGAAATACGAAAACATCTCAGTACGCCGTGTAAGGGATGAATATACCTGGTGTTAATTGTCCTCAAGGTTAATTATAACCCTTCGTCTTTTGATCACTACTATAAACAGGCACGCATCTAACATTTGCGGTTGCATATAACCTCCAAATGAGCCGCGTTTGCTTCTTTGTTTCAGACTACATCAACAGCTTGAAAAGCCTGGCTCAGTTCTAGGTGCGCACCCTGCATACTTTATATGCGAGAGCGCCTGTGCGCACGAGTGTATATAAGCTCTCGCAGATAGAGACATATCGTAAGCGTATGCGCGATTGACGCCCTCGTTGGAGGTACGACGCGGATACTTCCGCCTCATGCATGGGCCACCACGCCGTCTGAGATATGTCTGCGGCCGATAGCGAGCCGGGTCGCGGCTTAGAAGAAAGGCGCAATGCTTCGCCGACGCGTGCTCCCCGTCGTTGCGACACGTTCTTCTTCACACCCGCTGAGTTCGAGACATGCGCGTCGTCGCGCCGGCTGCACAGCTGCTGCTGCGAAAGCGGGCTCACGGAGTGGATTTCGATCGGCTCAGTCAAGGACGCTCTGGTCGTGCCTTTTCGTGTCCTGTGCACATCAAACCATACCATATCATACCTCGCTCATTCATTCATTCATTCATTCATTCATTCATTCATTCATTCATTCATTCATTCATTCATTCATTCATTCATTCATTCATTCATTCATGAAGTTAGCTCCGGCAGCGGCAGCCGGCAGTACTAAAGGCGCTTATGTGCTGTGCGAAGTGAGTGCGCGCTCAGGGACACCAGGTGGTCGAAATTAATCGGGAGTCAATCGCTACGGCGTCCCTCATATCATATCATATCATACCATACCATATCATCTGATCCCATGTCATACCATACCACACCATACCACCTAATCCCATATCATGACATACCATATCATCTGCATCCCATGTCATACCTTATCATCTGATCCCATGTCATACCATACCACACCATACCTGATCCCATACCATGCCATACCATACCATACCAAACCGTACCCATAACATACCATACAATACCCCATACCATACCATACCATACCATAACCATAACCATATCCCATACCATACCATACCATAACCATACCATAACCCCCACACCATACCATACCATATCATACTATACCATATACCGTACCATACCATACCATACCATACCATACCATACCATACCATACCATACCATACCATACCATAGTTCGTTACCTTGTCGAGAATGCAACTACGAACTAAATATTGAGAAGTATTAAACGCCCACGTATTGAGATTTCAGTTCAAGTGAGTCTAAAACCCCTAAGTGATCGAAATGTATCATGAGTAGGGATATTTATGGTAAGTGTTCCGATACTTCTCCCCCCAAGAGAAAAATCTGCGATATGAAAATCATGATGATCCCTATTATTCCAACAATGAAAATCGAGAAATGGATAGAAATGTGATCTCAGGCGTCCAAGAGTGACCCAAATCTGCCCCAGCCCCGCCTAATAATGCGCGCCTTTATAATACAAAATAGTGCAGCGCTTATCCTAGAAAGCTCACCGTTAACTTTTCGCTCAAGTTAACCACATCAGAGCAGTGTTGGTCCGAATACGAAGGAGGCGGCTGGAATGGCAAGGGGAAGAAGGAGGTGTGCAGCTGTCGAGAAGGAGTACCACTGGTCAACCTACGCAGGAAATAGGTACACGTTTGTGGCAAGATTCGGAATGAAATAGAGTCGAAAACCTTGAGACAGAGAGAGCAAAAAGACAGTCGGTTTATTAAAGAGCGTAGATCAAGTACTTTAGTATTCAGCGTCAGTATACGGCGTTCTTGTACTGAGTCATGAACGGCGCTTCCCCGTGCTTCTACAGCGTCAGCTCGCACAGCGCACAAACCTCCTCTCATAGGAACCTTTGTATTCGATCCACACGAAAAGCGCTTTCTCTTTGCACTGGAAACCAAACAACAAAACGAAAACAACTGTTGTTCACTATAAAAAAAAAAAATCGTATCTCATTTCCTCTGCACTTTCCATTCCCAGGAATGTTAATCTTGTTCCCGTTGTATGCCAATAGAGCGAGCGTCGCGCGTTGCTTCACGACAGCTTAATTTCCTGCAGCTTTTCCATCAGCGTCCGCATAGACGGAGACAGGCCCCGCGCACGTTGCAAGGGTAGACGCAAAGTTCAACGAACGAGCTATCTCACTCTCATCTTGCACGTTAATTTAGCTATTTCCTGACTGCACGTACGTCCCGCCCCTCATATCTTTCCTATACGCTTCGGAATGCGGTTAATATGCGAGGCAAGCAAAAGAACAACGGTCGACTAACGCAAACCAGCAGCGTATATGCGGGGAAAATGAATCGCAACCACATTCACCTTGTCAGCTTGGTTTACTTTCGAGGTATCAGGTGGGAGAATCACGCTTTCACTATAACTACTACGTACACACAGCGACTTTCATACGCCGGTGTAGCTGCGAGCGCCTCTCTATTCCTGGATGATCCTGTGCGCGCACTGTCGACTAGGTGACATGCAGAGAGGCGTTCTCTATGTATGCATGCGCATACAAAAACACGGGACGACCGCATTTTCTAAGATTGAGCGCATTCAGGCCATCTGGAAATGACACCCCGCGGCTCCTCTCTCGGTAGCCCACAGGCTGTGTGGGGATCGCGCGGTTGGAGATTGTCTAGCGCTATCTGTATTTTCCATCGCGACGCCGGTAGCACCTCTTCCAGTCAGTGCGAGCCCGCGCGCGCCCATTGGCGCATTATCTCGAATATCGCGGAGAGTGATTTTAAATATTGACTCTCGCGCACTTATTTCTGCTATAGCTTTCGCGAACTCCGGTTTTCCGCGCACTTACGCGGTTACAGCAACACGTTTTGAAGCGTGTTACCGCATCTTTATTTCTTTTTTCCCACGTGCCAAGCTTTTGCAACGATGCAGGTTGTCTTCCGATATTGAAGCGTCGCGAGCCGTTGGAACAAGCTTACGACATGCGCGCTTGCAGCAGCGTAGAGCACGGAGGTGTCTGCTCGAGAGTATATAAGCAGCTGTTGCAAGTCCCCGTGATGGAGAAATCAGGATGGTGTAATTCAATATTTGTATAATGGGTAGTCAACCTAACGAGCCGATCAGATTTGGGCGATGTAGAAATGGTAATTGCGTGCAACGCTGTGTCAAAACTCGTGATCTCACATTAGAGCACAGTTGGGAAAGAGATTTCATCGTAGGTTTATTTTTTTTTTTTTTTTTTTTTTTTTTTTTTCCGGACTAGCGAGTTACGCATGTTTCTTGCTGGATAAATAAAGGTCTTTTATATGCGAACGGTGTGCTTTTTCATTTCTATTATGAGCCTCGGAAACCCAGGGACGAATCCCTTGCCGAATACAAGCCCAAAGCGAATAAATTAGTCGGTCTGCTTTCGGTAAATAGTTATCGTGATGCAATATAAACACTTAAACTGGGGCCGAAATCATAACAGAGGTATGTGTGCGCATCAGCGGTGCAATTACCATCATGTTGTACGTACCTCACTCGTTCAGTCATGAATGTTATTCGAATTTCACACGTCGTGCTTCAGGCTAGGATGTGAATGTTGCTGCTGTATTAGAAAGTAACGTGATGTAAAATAAAATAAATTATTAATAAGATCTACCGATGACTTGTGCTCGAACAGGCAACACTTGGCCTGCCTGAAATATTCGATAGAAAAAAAAAAAAGAGGAAAAAAAAAGAAAAAATTCCGAGGAGGAAACGAAAGGAACATTGTGTTCAATTTTGTTACCATTCCCCCTCCCCCCCCCCCCCTTCCAGCAACAACAAAACTAAAAATACCCACAGCACTGAAATGCCGCCACAGTCTGAGTTGTTTTGAGGGAAGACGAGATGGGTGATGGATGGAAGGTAGGTATTGTACATGGCGAGACGTAGTAGTGGGTTAATAAGCTAGCGCGCGCGCACGCACGCACGCACGCACGCACGCACGCACGCACGCACGCACGCACGCGCGCACACACACACACACACACACACACACACACACACACACACACACACACACACACACACACACACACACACACACACACACACACACACACACACACACACACGCACGTTTTGAAGGACAAGAGTACAAAGTTTCGCCCATCGGTAACAATATGATACGAGTAGTTGCATCAGCTTTCTCAGAAGATCAGGAGGTATCACCGATTAGCATAGAAGGAGGTAATTAACATCTTCAGAGATGCCGCCACTATGATCGATCAAAAGTCGGCGCAGGAAAAAGAACAAAATCATACTCCCGCTTCCGTCATTACTTCGTAATTCGCTGCGCAAGATATGACGCACGCTGACGAACGTGAGAACTTGTGCCAGACACCATAGACGCATTGTGCGTGCGTCCAGAATTGTAGCTGCTATGCTCATGGCATGCATCGGCCACATACTGGAGAAAATAAAACATTATTTACAAGATATACCTGTTGCGTACGGACTAACCAGTCAAGAACTGCGGTGTGCAGGAAGATGAGGCTATACGGTAGTCGGTTGCGCTACCTGCATGCGAGGAAAATTTATTAACATGAGGTAGAAAAGCCTACAGGACACTTCCTGCATGCCGCCTTTCGCACAGTACCTTTTCCCGCTCCAGCGCTTCATCTTTTTTTTTTGTTTTTGTTTTTTTGCATCATTGATTAAATCTTAGGCTTATCAACCAATACATGACATCTCTTATCTCTCGAAATTCTCTAAAAGGTGGATTTTACAGGACTTTTTTCAAGAGTGGATAGAACGACGTGTGCGTAATCAGGATAAATTTCATTTTATACCCTTGCATGGATGATAAGTAAGCAAAAGAAAAAAAAAATTGGAGGACATTTATCCTTCGTCTGTAAGAGTTTCATACGATAGCGTTTTATACCCCAATGCTTTGAAGATTATGGATGGTTGCATAAGGCTTTGAATCGGGTGGCTGCTCGCGCCATCTGTTGCAGCAGCGCCGTACGATCGAAGGAATTCTCCAGTGAGCGCCGCATCGCAGGTAAGCGAAGTGTAAATGTCCTATCCTATTCGCTTAACTGTTACTTACGTAATTAGTTTATTTCTAATGACTCACCTAAATATTAGCTGACAGTCATAAGGCAATGCATACATTAGGTCCACCTTTATTCTGGAAGCAATGCGGTTCTGTGGCGGAGTGGTTGCGTGCTCCTCTCGCACTTCGTAGGAATCGCGGTTTTCCACAAAATATTTATTGTTTCTTTACTTTGTTCTGATTTTCGCGCTACAACTACACGCCGACAGCGGCTTTTCTGCGACATGGGGCCCGTAACGCTATCACGTTAGAAATATTCAGCAGGAGCTCCCGTATTCGGCGAAAGACTACAGGAGCTCCTATACATTTCGGGTGCAGGTATAGTTAATAAATTGTTTAAAACAACACCGCTGCACTGCGTAAAGTCAGTAAAGTGAACAAGGGTATTATAAATGCCAGCTTGAAAGCGTACAAAAAACTGCCCATTTGTCTTGAAATGTCAGTGGATCATTAGGTCACCTGACATGTTCGCATTTGTGCCTAATTCCAGTTTTCGTGATTTCTACTTTAATGACACAGGCGCAGTGGCCACGCTCATAACACCAATCCTCGACTACTTAACGGCATCACAAAAGTAAGGTGCACGACTCCATGTGGCGAGCGGCTACTAGTAAAAAAACAGGTTATATGGGTGCCCGGTCCCCAGGAGGTGGAGGGGAACGAGACCGCTCACGCGGCTGCCCAAGCGTTCCTCCCCCGGAGTTCCGCTCAATCCTCCGGTTCTACCTAGACAACCATGCCAATCCAGCTCATAGCTTATGCGGACATTAAAATTATTCACTCCTCTGCAGGAGTACTCCCTGCCCTGGACCCGCCAAAGGTCTCGACAGATGTGAGGAGTGCCACCTAGACGGCTCCAAACCGGGTGTTTTCTAAATTCCACCATACTAAAACACATGCAGGGGTAGGTTCAAATTCTGAGAGCAGTATGCTGACCTATACCACAAGGTGTGGGCCTGCCAGCAAAATACACAAATAAAAGCTATAAAACAGCCAACTAGGGAGGACTGGGAGGCGGCCCTGTCCAGCTCGGACCTGGAGGCCCAGCGTGCCCTGGTCCAGAGAGCTCGGTAGCGGCGGCGGCCAATGGCGTCCCGGAATAGGGTCTGCCACTCAGCTCCACAACGAAACGCCCTTCCGAAATCATATCATCGTAATTAAATATTTTCACCTCCTCCTCCTGCTCACAAAAGTACCACCCGCAACGCCAAATGCCCAGATTTCCCACAACTGTAGTTGGATGATTGACAGCAGTAGCAACCTTCCCGTTACCGTCAGAGCCCCCAATTCTCGCAAATTTTCAGTAATGTGGGAAGGAATTCGGGCCATATGAGGGCATAGCAACAAGAATGAAATAGCGCAGGTACGAGGTGAATGAAGAAAAGACTGAAACAAAGCGCTCACTAGCAATCGTGTGTCGACTGACCGTGCGAATCGTGCATATAATTGCGTATAAGCCAACAGGAAGAAAGAGAAGCACGGAAAACCAAGGATGACACAATAGTGGATTCCCGCATATTAAAGATATGCCATGCGTAGCGCAATCGACGCCACTTTAAAAGAATCTTTACCTCTTTTGTTAAGTCACAAAATAAAGTGATTCACCGTCACCGGCGATATATATATATATATATATATATATATATATATATATATATATATATATATATATATATATATATCCAACCACTACAGAAATGTCTGAAGCCGACAAAAGTACAGAATATTTTGTCGTATTTTTGATACTGTTCTGTACTTTTCTTCGCCTGGTTTCGGCTACGACGATGGTATGGAAAACAGGCAAGAAAGCGAAATTAGGGCGGCCAAACATTAACTGAGGCAAGCAAGATAGAAACTGAGAACAATTGCATACCATTAATAAATTTCCAGTAAAGGTTAATAACCTGACTTTTCCTGGCTATGCTGACGTCATATTTTTTTTTTTTTTTCGGCCGTGAAATACAGATCAAGATGTCAGAGAATTGCGTGGAAAGCCTCTTCACCAGTGGATTCAAGAAGGTGGCGTCCTCACCGAAAAGGACGAGTTGCCACCGTTTCAAACTGCATGGCGGTTTAGCGTAGCCTCCGGGATTCGAGAGAAAAAAAAAAATGTCGACGCCTACATTTTACTGCTGAAATCGACCGTAGAGGACGCCACCAGTATTTCTTTCCTCGATATTTTTCAGCCTAAAAAATATCCGCTTTCTATGTTAATAATCTGTATGTTAACATGTAAATAGTCTATATGTTAGTGGTCTTTTGATGGCTGGCTGTACTTATGAGTTTAAATCTAAAGTGCACAACGTATGCAACATACGTCACTGCGCATGCTCAAAGAATATGACGTGCATATGATGCCAAGTACACACTTGTGGGGCAGTGCAATGTACATCAGAAATGTGCATTTTAATCAGAGGCTTTTAGAAAAGCGGCGACGTAGTAGCATAGACGTGTGCCAGTTTATTAGACGCTACCAGCACAGCTAGGCACAGTGACCGCGACTTGCCCCAGCCCTAGTAATGCGCATGCGCGGGAGGCGTTTGTCAAACCAGCATACGTCTCTTCTATAGTGCTCTAGAAGATCTGCTCTAGAAGTATATCTGCTAATACATTGCTTTGCCGCTACGCTAAATGTTTCCATTTTCTCGTTTCCTGACATTTTGAAAAATGTCACTGCTGCCTTGGCACACTCAAAGCACCGATGCTGCCGGTGTTTGGCCGAAACTTTTAGGCCGTAACTCATCATCTCTATTTCTTTTTAATATGCGTTTTTCTCTCGCCAGCTTCACTGAAGTGAGGAATCGACCGCATGCCTTGTGGCATAAACGCAAAACCAGGCGCCTTATCGTCGATCCAGACAATGTGGACAACGTTGTATCATCAGACACACTCAGCACACTCGCTCGCTCGGCTCGTAACCCGTTGTCATCGCATATGTTGCATTGCGGATTGTTGCTGCGTTCCTGCGTGTATAAAAGTGTCGCAGCTTTCTTGTGCGCCATCTACTCAATGCATCATTTTCAGTTTTGACATGTGCATGTGACGTCGAAATGTTCCTTCTTTTCGCCCTTACATCGGTGCCTCTCCTCGGTTCTTATGATAGGGCTTTCAGCTTCCTCGTAGCACACAGCAGTGTTCCGAGGGCGTTGTCGTAGCAAAGAGAGGCACAGACGCGGGGAAGGGGTGTGACAGGGGGACGCTCTGCCCCCCATGCAGCTGCGCGAACGGAGACGTCATTGTGTCTACGGCGTCGCCTGTCACCCAAACCGACAACGCAGACAACGAGTCGGAGCAGAAAGGAGAGGGGTGT
>NC_139344.1:389679609-389786523 GCF_055883805.1 Amblyomma maculatum
ACTTCGAACCTCGTGATATAAACGCGACGAGTGGGATCGACTCTACTGCACGGAACTTTTGAACGAGCATGTGCTTTCGACTGGTGGCAAATTCATCGCCTCTGTCTCACAGGGTTCTCAGGGTTCTAGTTTTACTGAAAAAAACGGCTGGATTCCCGACGACTGCGGAGCTACTCCGTAGACGACAGCGGCGGCAAAGCACACGCGTGGAAGCAGCAAACAAACCCCCTGCCGCTGCCGCTACCGTCGCCGTCGTTGTCTCCCGTTTCCAAGCGAAGACCGTGAGCACTGCCGATGACAGATCACCGAGCACGTTCTGTCTTCGTGCCGGCAGCCCCGCAGAGCAGTCAAACACGCAAGCACAGAAGTTCGGTTCCAACCTCCCCTTTCCGTTTCACGCACAGCAAGTCGCTGGCTTCATTGCGTGAGTCGTAAACGGCGTTCACGAATTGTTTTCCGTCGTTTTTCACTGGATGCATCACGGCGTCTCCCCTCGTGCGCTTCCTGTGGTTCCTTCCTTTCCGTGTTTTTCTTTTTATTTGCATTTTTTTTTTTCTCCAGTTCCGGACGTCACGCCTTCCGTCGTTCTGCGTTAAGTGGCAATGCAATCTTCAGGCTACGTGGCGTATTGAACGGATATAGTGTGTATGCGCATGGAATGATGTGTGTGCGGGCGCGCACCTGTGAGCCCTTTTCTTGTTTTGTCTCTGCTCGCCTTACGCGCTGTCACCCGTCAAGGTTGACAGCTTCATACACTCCTCATGCAGAAAGCTGCCGCTCGCATATACAAAATCGTTTGCTAATTGCATCTTTTTTTTTTTCTTTTCTTTTTTTTTTCTGTATGCTGTGGCGCTGAGTGGAGACGTAATTTAAAAAGTTCGCAAATTCCAACATATTGACAACATATTGGTGATTGACCGGACGTTCTGCATGGTGCCTCTCAGTAGCAGAGGGAGGGTGGCCGGGGATCTCGTGGAGGTGGTGGTGGTGGTGGATCTCGTCAAGCTTGGTCCATGCAACATCATGAAGTAGAACGGAACCAACATACAACACTGCCAAACTTTTTTTATTCATTTTAGAATTGGAGGATAGAATGTGAAGAAGTGACACTCACAACTATATGATGTCAGCATAAATAATACCGATGCCCGTCATGCCATACACGTCGGAAAACTACCCCCCCCCCCTTTTTTTTTTCTTTCTAGCATTGAATAAAGGGAATAATTAAGCTATCTCCACGTCTCAGTAATTGACGCGGACTATCGCCACGTACGGCAGGGTTTGGTCCTGTTTGGCCTCTTCCGCATCGTCCAATCTTAGGGGATATGTGTTAGCATCATGAAGCTTGCCACAAGAACAGCACGCTTTGTGTCAATGAGCCCTCCATCCCAAGCATATCTATCGCCGCAGCATTGAAGGCTGAGTAGCGGCAGGCCCCTCCTTGAACAGTCATCGGAGAAAAATACCGCCGGAAGTTTTTCGGACTTGGTTCAATTGTTCGAAAGATATTCAGAGAAATTAGTACGCATTCGATTCCTTGCAATAGCTTTGTACATACCCTGTTTGATCCGTTGGACAATATAATATAAGGACATTCTATCCAATATTCGAGGTGGTGAATATTCGCAGCCCCTTCTCATTAAGTGCTAATAATTTAGAACATCGTAGGTAAACGTTCCATGCACAAAGTTTTCTTTTTGCCTTACGAATCCGCGTTGCACGTATCTAAAGGTCCTCGTTAGAAGGAGAGCATTTACCTGCACGCGTAAGCATTTGCCACGTCACCTCAGGCCTCTGCATATATTTCCGCAATGACAGCTCCGCTATAGTAGATCCGCGCATGTTACCATGCCGGTCCTTACATCTCACTTTCGTCACGTCGCTTTGGCGTGGATTGGCCGCATATATACGTGTCTCTGACTGCAGCCTTGAAACGCCATTCGCAGGCAGCTGCTCTCGTGCTGCAGTACAGCTAGTGCTTCAGCACGGTCTCACTAGACGCGATACTTCAAAGTTTGAGTGGAACCGAGACGCCGAGCTGCAAGACTGACGGCAAGTCGTTTCGATGCGTGTCACTGTTGCGCCGCGAATGACCGAGGTTCGCTTTCGCTTTGACGGAAGCCGTAGGCAGCTGGTTCATGAAGCAAAAATAAGAAAGCAGTCAATGTTGTGAAATAAGCGCCTGTGACGAAGGTGCCGGATCCTTTTCATGGTATAGAGTGGACTTCAAAAGGTAAAAGCACCAGGATTAAAAAGGAAAGAATAAAACGCGTCAAGATCGTTGACGGTAAAGGTACCGCGGAGACAGCAATGTGATTTTCGAACCGACCCATTATGAGATCTACTCTATTCTATTTTTTTTTAATAGTATTATCATAAAAGACGACGCCCATCTAGAGCACGGCGTTCACGAGTTGTGTCAAGTATGAGATACCGCTTTAAAGGAACGATATGTCGCATTCGCATCGTCCACACCCAGCCAGCGTGCGCTGGCACAAAGGCTACAGGGGGAGACCATGCGTACCTATCCAACAGAGTGAGCCGTTAATTCTTGCAAACAGTAGTTTCAAGCACGTATACCGCTACCAAAATGTTTGATGCTATACTTTTGCGAAGAGTCTGCGTATCTTTTTAAAGAAGTACCGTATAGAGCAACCTGAAGCTCACGAAGCATGAGATGCATATCTCCTCCCGGATAGCGAGCCGTGATGCTGGCGCCCTTCCTAAACGTCGAACAGGTACAACCAGTGAATAAACTTCGCCCATGAATAAGGACGCTACAGAGCAAATAAGACGCATCATTATTCAGAAGTAGAGCCCACGAAGCTCGGAGCGGTCACTACTCAATGCAAGCCAGCTATATGCATAGAGCCGTTTTCTCAGTCATGAAAGGAGGTACAAGATAGCGAGCACGAGCAAGGCCGCTCAGTAGCCCGTGTGCCGTCCTACTATGCTTGTTTCTTAAATAAGATCCGACACGGATAGTTACCCGCAGTAGTCACGGAGTAGCTGCTGCGATAGCCATGCGAGAACAGTCTTCCACGAACGCGAACTCGGCCTCAAGCAGAGCGCGTACGCATCGCAGTCCAAAGACAGAATGAGTCGTCCCGTACCTAAGTGCTGGCTAGCTCAAGTCAGAAAAAAGACGACGAAAGCAGCCACTGCACACCCCCACAAATTACGGCTGACTTAATTATGCTTCCTGTCTGGATAGGAAAACGCGCGCCCAGAAACATGTCCGACATTAATCAGGCCTCCGGGTGCCAGCTAGTGAAAAGACAATGGTAAAGCGCTTTCGCAAATTGCTAAATTAGCGCAGAGGTCCCCTGCTGACGGCTGCAGATTGTTGTGGTCATCTGTGAGCCTGAGTGCGCGCTTCTAATTACCACGTTGCTTTCGAGATATGCCTTGTTTGACTGTGATCCAACTATAGATCGCACCCTAGAGACCAGAGTGCTCCGTAAAATAAAGCTATATACATTTATGCTTTATGGTTAATGGGGTTTAACGCCCCAAAACGACTCTGGCAATGAGAGACGCCGTAGTGGAGGGCTCCGGAAATTTAGACTACATGGGGTTCTTTGACGTGGGCTGACATCGCACAGCATACGGGGGCCTTGTTTCTTGCCTGCATCTAAGAGCAGCCGCTGGGGCCGGAATTCGATCCCGCATCCTTGGGCAGATTTTCGAGCGCCCTAACCAATGAACCACTCCGGCGGGGCCAAGTGTAAAGCTGTAGACAGTACTGAAACGCAGGTCGCGAGAGTGCTGAAAACGTATTCTTAAAACCCAAACTGTTAAACGCAATGCGGGTTTCCTCTTACGTATAACAAGCAGAAAAAAGAATCAAGAAAGAGAGCGACGGATGATCAAAATGCACCGTATACCCACACTTGATGATCTTGCCCAACGTGAGCTTTTCGAGCTCTGGTACTAATGCCCGCTGCAAAGACAGCACTTAAAGAAGAGATATCGAAGATGTTAATGGCACAAAATGAACACGTAAGGACCAATCTTAGAAGACAGGACGTCACGTCATCCCTCCCTAGATCGACCCCCTCTCTATGAGCACTGAAAATAAACATGGACTTTGCCTACTTATAATAGAATTGGAACCAGGTGCTGAACCATGTCAGAGCAAAACACGGACTCATGCATGCCAACACCTGTGAACAGTAGATTATCCACCTAGCTGGCCAACCAAGAAATACTCTGAGACTTTCCGGGCTTTGGCCAAGAGAATTCAACAAGTGAACCGCACCTAAAAGCTTGCGGGGAGACACGGGGCCATGGTCCGAGTACGATGCACTCAATGACCGAAATTGACGCAACAACAATACAAAACATTGCTGTGTTTGAGTACAGGATACAAAGACCACGACTCTCTCAACACGCAGATAAAAAAACAAACGAATCATATATTTGTAAATGAAATTTCTTCACATCAAGCAATTATGCCACTCATCTCCATCTTGTGGAACACCGCGTGATGAAACATTGAATGGTGATTAGCGCTTAATTCATGTTTAATTGGAATGCTACTTTGGAGCCTCAGTACGTCAACGTTCAGGCAGTTCGGATATGAACTATGGAACTTTCGCGATTTTCAAACAAAACAGAAAAGCGAAATCAGTAAATGAGCCCGGAAGTCGGCACAGGGCTTTCCCCGCTTTGACCGAGTTACCACACGCTGTCTGCAGCAACCTGTACACAGTATGTATTGTCTTCGTAACTGAGCGGATTAAAGAAACAATAGAGACAGCATAACTATAGAGTATACCTTTCAGGCACACGCTGTAGATGCTCCGCTGCGTGCAAAATATTGCCGTGTCGAGAACTAAGCGAAGCATGTAATTAAGGCTGGTGATGTTAGCAGACGTTAATTAAATTTGATTTAAAATTTCTGAGAGTCGATCTACAGCCCCTCCCTTCAAAGAGAACAGAGATTCAAAGAAAACAAACACTGCCGGCCATGCTCGGCCCGGCTGCATTATGAGTTCATTTTCGTTTCATCGAAAGGCCACACGCTAAGTTTGCGTACGCTGGCGATAAGAATTCACCTTTGAAAGCAGCAAGGCAATAAATAGGTATCCCAGTAATAAAAAGTTATCGTGTTTTTCTTTCCTTTTTTTGCAATGAAAGTCCGGGTTTATCATCAGGGTTTGAGGAACAGCGGCTGCCAACAAAAGAGAGAGTGCCAAGCGACATTCGTTTGGTTTATTTAACGTCCCAAAGCAACCCGGGCTATGAAGGATGCCGTAGAGGAGGGCTTTAGACAGTTTCAACCATCTGAGCTTTTTTTCCGTGCTCTGACATAGCCCGGTACCTTGCCTTCCATCTCCATCGAAACGCGGCTCCGCGGCTGGGTCCAACCCCGGGTTCCTAGCTCACTAATTGAGAACCCTGACTACTGAACTACAACAGCAGGACAGAAAGGGACACTGGAAATGATAACAAGATAGGCCAGACATAGCACAGAACTAGCTTAGGTGACCTGCGACAGAAGCAGGCGCATTAACTGAGGAGAACAGATGAAGACAATTAAATAGGCTCAAGTTTAGGTGGAGGATTCCGTGCCATTCTTTTCCCTTCACGACACTCCTGTCTGTCTTGGGCACCGAACCTCAGTGACGTTTCTCTGCATGGCCTACCTCCACTGATGGAAGAGCATGCACAGACTGCAAGGAAAGACACGGCCGGCCAATCTGGTGATAGCCATCAGCTCCCAGGCCCGGGGCTATACACACGTGCATATTTCATATATGCTGAGCTATAAGGTTAACTTCCCATGTTGAGTTACGCTAGCAGGCCAGATGGAGGCGGATCGCAGAAGGCGCGAGCACCAGTAACCCCGTCGGCGACCAGCGTCGCTAACAGCGGCTGCAGCGGAGCAGACAGGCCATATAAATATGGATATGCGTCGAGAAGCCTGCGACGACCGACCACACCCTCCGTTTGCCAGGGGTGGCTCCGGGCGCTGGGATAATGAGTCATCCAGGAAAGTCTCATCCCTGTGGGACGGGTCGCGCGCCGGGGAACTGGTCGTTGCTAAACTGCTGCTCACGCTTTCGGACGGTCCTAGTTGGGTGCAGCGCCGCTGAAGCCCACGGCACTGTTCGACCAATCAGCTGGCAGAGAGGGACGTTGTTTCACGCAGCCGCTGTCGCCTGTCCAGCCGTTCATTAACGTCCTTCTCTCTCACGTCTTCTCGGGGATTGCAAAAGAGGTACAATTTTTACGATTCCCACGCCACGCTGTCCATTAGGGCCCATTGAAGAAGGGCCACGCGCGTTTGAGTATCACGTACTGTCTTAGTAACTGAGCGAGCCACCTTCGCATGTCCCCTTCCCCACATCTCCGTCTCCTCCTCTTTCTCTGCATTCTTTTTTCTTAACACATCCAGTTTCCGAGGAATTGCACGTAACTATCGAAACTGGCTGTGGGAGTTCAGCGGGAAAGGAAGCCGCAGTTAGGGGGAGCGGGGAGAGGGTGAAGGTCATCGAACGGCCTTGATGACCAAATTACCCGACCCCGTTCTCACTGGCCCAAGAAAGGGTTGAGGCTGGCAGTGCCCGAGCATAGTGCGGGTGATTTCTGCAGCCGCAGCCTTGGCCATGAAGCAACTGCAGAGACTCAGCCTTCTCCACTTCATTTGCCAGCCAACTAAGCGGCCATATTTTTCTTCTTGCCCTGTGAGGCGATGCTCTGCTGTCTGGGCCGTCGAGGCTGTTGCTTCGGCGACCTGCTTTGCACGGATGTTGGGTATACGTACTGAGCGGTTAATTCACTCAATGAGCGAGGAAACCGGCTCAACGCGGCTGCAGATGTTAGGCGCCATACGTAATCCCACGCTTCGGAGTGTCGCCGCTCGAATCTCTGCTCTCTAAACGTGCCCATCCCTGGCGCCAGCACAGCTAACGAAGCCGTGTTTTTACGTTTGGTTGGGTTATGTTGAGATGATCCGGGTGCTCGGTCTTAACCGTATTTCGCTGGCAGCGCAGACGCTGACGTTCCGTTTCTCACGCTAGAGGCGTTGATGCAGCATTGCTTCGAGGCTACCCTTTACAGCATAGTGCTACTAATGGAGTCCGCCTGGAACCCCTAAGACCTTGTCCTTCACCGCCATGCTCCAGTTTCAAATCGCGGCCTTATTGAAACGTCGAGGCAACGTCAGGGTGCTTCTTTATGCCCCCCTCGACATGTTTTCCTGTGCTCGAGCAGCAAGGGAGCTAAAAAGGGCTCGTTATGGATGTCCGCGGTGCGGCCATGACTGAGTGGCTCCGGGTCGGGACACAGCTCGCTTCAAAGGGGCATAAGCGAACCCGACCTCGCCAGGCGCTCTAATGATTGTCCACCCGCGCGCCTAATTAGCCGGAAACGGTTGTGCTGCGTGTCTTTCTTTTGCTTCGTTATCAGAAGAGGGGCGCTGCGTACCGCTGATTAACCGCGTGGATTGCACCTGTTCATTTGGTACGTTATGACCAGCGGGCGCTGCTAAGGCACGTAAGGGCGGCTTAATTTTATTTTCATGTATAGTTATCGGGATTACCTCGTGACTAGCGCTAGTTGTTCAACGTTTGGATTTTCGTGAAAAAAGCTCAAAGAAAGGGCAAAAGTTGCCTCGTAATGAATAAATATGCTGCGCCCATATATTTACACCGTGTTCACAAGAAGCGCACGCCGTCCATACTGATTACTCGTCACGTATGATTAGTGCTTATGTCGTTATGCATGCGGCTAGGCATGCGGGCTGAATCGCGGGTTCGATATATATAGTGGGTCAAGGAGGTCACGCTTCTAGATAGGCAAATGATATACTATATAGCACCTATACCGCACGCAGGAGCTCTCAGCTAGACAAAACCCTAGCCTAGCGGATATGCTCTAAACTGCAGCCTATTGCGTGAAATCGCCTTGATTCAACATCGCTTTCCCTTAGGCTTTAAAAGCCGATATTTTCGATATCGCGATTGCGGACAGTCTAATGAGGCAGAAACAACTACACGTTAAAACGCAACGCAAAGAGAAGCAAGTAGTAAAATTACCAAAATGCCCGCTTCTCGTTGCTAGTCTTTAATAGCAATAACTAGCAAAAGTTCGCCTAGTAACATGTGTTAATATATTCGAGACAAGTTAGTATATGTATAGAAGACGTTGATGTGGCTATCCAAGGCCGCGGCGTTGGCCGAGGCAGCAAGCGTTTCCAAGCACGCGAAATGTCTCGAGATATTACATCAGCTCCGGGGAATATAGACAGAGGCAGAGTGGACCTCTTTTTCAGGTGCATTCTTTTATCGACTCGGCTGATGCTACGGAGAGGACGACGCGGTGTGTTCTTGGCGTCGTGCCCGAATTGCGCTGTTACAACCGGGCAATTTTCCGATTTAGTGGGTCGGCTCCTCAAGGCTCCGAGCCTACGCACTCAGACAACAAGGGTTTGCTTCGTCTTCTTTTAGCTTTTAATTTCCATGCAGTCACTGCTGCTGCAAAAAGTCTTCCCTTACAAACATTATTTCTTTTTCAGGTCGGGTTGGTGTTCTTTTGAGCAACTTCAACGTGTCACTTTGATTATGTGTTGGAACCAGCAAAGCCTGGTAATGCACAGATCGTTTAGGCAACGTTGAATTTCGACGAAAAAATTGGCCAACGTGCCCCCCGATTTCAGCATTCTCAAGACTATTTCTAATAACCTTCATGTATAATCAATGCTGAAGTTATTGGGCTGATTCAACGCATGAATAGTTGCTTTAGCGAAAACAAAAATGTCGTATCAGTACATTCGATGTACTACCAAGTGCCAATGCAATTTTTATTGCTCCAACTTATAGTTCAACGTGACTGTATCAATAGCTAGTCGTAGACAGTACTTAGCCAATGTGATCTGGAAAAGACACCCACACACATACAACATTATCTACGCATGCATGCACCTCGATTTATGTCTGACGCGCACAACACCAAGTTATAAAGCATGAAGCAGCTTGGCGCACGAGACTAACAAAGAATGTGTGTTCAGAAAAATTTTATTTTTCATATATGTGCAATTCATCGGTTGCACAACAAATCGGCATTCACACTAAACGATGATAAATACTAGGTACGTGAAGCGAGACAGACTAGGAGAAAAGTACATGTGCACAGGAGAATGATATAACAAGATTATAATACAGTTGTATGGCAAACGGACAGCCTTAAATCCATGCATCGTCTGTAATTGACAGATGCTTATTTTATTTTATTTTGTTTTGTTTTCGACCTGCTGCATCTCGTGTTCTGCTATATATACTCATCAGCAAGGGCTTCCAGGTATGTGAAAGTGGTGGACTTCCGGTCAGCAAATATCGATTATTCTTGTGGCTATTTATTTATTTGACGTGCAGTAAATTAATTAGGTTCACATGTGACATTCTGTAACTTAAAAGTCATTTCTGTCAACCGTAAAAATAACGCCGTTAGCAAGAGCTCCTTTTGTGTTCATGGAGTATCGATCGGTGCACAACTATCACAACATATGCCTTTCTTGCGTAACTTGTGAGTTGCATCACATCTTACTCCAGATATATTGTTACATGTGATGAAGAAGAATACATCGTCATCATCATCATCATCATAAGTACGCGCCCGCTCAAATACTTTGTGAAAAAGGAGTTCATATCCATGCTTCAGCATATGTAGTTATGAGCGCGCATTTGCTATTTATATGGTTAGCAAAAACAACAGAAAATCAAATGAAATGTCCCGACATAACCAATAATTGGTGAAATACAACCGAAATATTGATTACTAGTTATTTAGAAGGCTCAAAATTATTTGGGTTCGCTTCCCTTTGAATACAAACGAACTCAACAAGCCGTCAACGCATCACGAGCTCAAACGTCATTTTTTAGTAATTATTCTCTCCTGGAGAGTGCAAAAGGGATACGGAATGGATGGTAGACGCGATTTTCTGTACCTCTATGAAATATACAAGCTGTAGATGAGCGATCAGTTGGTCGAAAAGCAATGTGTCTGTGGATGTCCTAGCATGAACATAAAAAAAAAAAAGAAAAAAAAACTGCGTTAGCTGCCTTGTTGGGTCACTTGCTTCTGGAATCACAGGAAAATATAATTCCCGAATATTCGACTTTGTACACTACAGGCTCTACGTGGCATGCTGACGATGGGTTGGTCGTTTCGCTGCTGCTGTTTCTTTCTGTTTTCTTTTTCTTTTCTTTTTTCAGACCCCGTCAGTCAAAATACAAACGACGAATGCCCTCCACCTCGACTGATGGTTAGTCGGCGGAAGGCTTCCCTCTCGGTGGATCGTGATGGGTGCAAGAGGCGGGTCTCGTGCCGGAACCTGGGGGACTTATTTTGCCACTGACGACTGCAGGGCTGCGCACATGTCGTCCATCAAATGAGTGGCTTCCATCCGTTTCCAATGGTCGAAATCAGTTTTATTAAATGAAAACAAAACAACTGAACTAAGGCATTTTACATTACTTCCAGATTACCCGGCGCCGAGCCTACTATCGGCCACCGCCACGAACTTCCACTCTACTTCAGCAACCTCTTCTTTGACCTACGGCACCGGGCCACCAACAGTCACACACGAATGTCCCGCATGGCTGCCGTCCACCAAAAGCTCCAGGCTCTCACTCGCGCACCCCGACCTCGAGCAATTCCTGCCAAAATTTACTGATTAGCCAATGACAACACCCTCGCAACACCACAACCAGTGAGCAATATTCCCCTCACTTTCTCCCGAATTAAACACTTCATATAGAAAAGAAAAACAAAACAACATCACGCACTAACGAAGCTGCTCGCCGCTCTGGGTAGCTACGCTAGAAAAACTAAAGAAATGCACCTTCCTATCTTTTTCTCGTGCGCGAAGCGACTCCGAAAGACAACACGCTGCTCGTCTGTTTCGGCCGAGAGACCCGAAACCCGCCCCAGAGCTCCAAATCCCCGTCTTTCCGGGAAGCGCGACGCCGTTTTGTGGGTCAAGCTACAGTGCCCTCTCAAGCTCAAACCCCCTCTCCTTGCGTCCCTGCAGCACCTTTTCGTGGGTCCAGCCCGCTCTGCCTTTCTGTCCTCGTTTGACCGGCGTGCACAATTTTTCTCCTTCTGCGTTCTCCACGACGCGCTCTGGTTGCGTCGTGAGTCGTGACTCGTAACACCATAGAAATCAAGTTAAAGGCCATGCCACCCTTTGCACAGCTCAACGAATCAATGTTTCTTTGCCTTTTAACACATACTCGGTAGCGTCAAGGATCAAAAACAAGCCGATAAATTCGAAAAGAAAGTCGAAAGAATCTGTTTAATAAAGAAATTGAAAAAACAAAATGGCTACAGAGAAGTTATGTCCGCTCTTCATTCTGGGAACATGCATGAAATTTCCTTTAGGAATTTTATACGCACCTATTACTAAACGGCAGCAGCTGCATAGATTCTTCTGTGAAAGTCAATGAACCTGAAACAGCTGTCGTTTTAAGCCGAGAAAAACAATCAGCGTTGAACTGCTTTCGTCAGACCACATGTCTCTCTTCTTTTCTTTTTTCTTTCACAGAAACGGCACAGGAATGGAGCGAATAAAAAACGGGAATGTCGCTCTCGCGATCGCCTCGAAACTTGGTTCAGCATGCTAGATTCACGGGCGTTTACAGTATCCTTGAAACTATGACTGTGAACGCCCGTGCAAGTAGCGCTAAGAGGCAGCAGCGAGTGGGCTTGTGAAGTGCCATGGACTTCCGTCAATGCTGTGCTTGCAACGGCTTGGATGGTACACTTTGGAGATACTCGCTGCTGCGTCCACTGGTCAGGTGGACAGCGCATGTGAACATTAATTTGCGACCCGTATCACACTAACCAGAGTTTCTGTGATTGACCTCGGACATATTGAACACGCGGCTCCCCTATGCACAGGTACAGAAAGTCTTGCGTCCGTCATCGATCCCTGCTTTCGGGAACAGGTATACAGACCTGCGGCCTTTCTCGGACCACTTCCCATTTTCTATCTTAGTTCCGTTATTCCGGTTTCATCTTAACTCTCGCATATAACCTGAATAATAAAACGTAATGCTTTCATGCTGATTTCTGACAGCCTGGATTACAACTTTAGTCGCACGCTTCTCTTCGGGCACGACAACGAAAACTAAAGAAGCTCCTGGCTAATGCTGCCGGTTACGTCACATCTGAAAACCCCTCGATGGGCTCGTTCTCAGCTCCGGGAGAGGGAAAAGAACTACAGAGAATAAAGCCGTTAGCAACAGCTGCGGGCTCTGGGGCCAGCCGCTCTTATGTAAGGTACGCTGTACATTTAAAACTGCTCTTGTGCCAACAGTTCCCGCTCTCTTATAAGCCGTTTTTAACAGCTGAGTAGGGTTTTTTCTTCTTTGTTGTTGTTGGCGCTTTCATGTTCATATTAGAAAAGGCTTAAAGAACTTGTTTGGTCCCACAGCCTGCTAGGCTAGCGGTCTTGTTATTCACTGTCCCCGGGAGTGGAGCGGTAAAAAAAAAAAAAAAATTAAAAACATTAAATCGTACGGTACAGCGTCTATGGACTGGGCGACAACACGACCCAGAAGGTCACTTCATGCACTGCCATATGAAAGTCGCTTTCTTTCTTCTACGCGATAATATGCATACAGAGATCTGCGCGGGTTGCTCTTTAGTGACTAGGAAATGTCAGACAGGCTGTAACAAAAGCGAGGAGGGAGTAAAAAAAAAAAAAAAAAAAAAAAAACACTAAGCTATAATTCGAAGGAGGCCAAAGCCCTTATTTTCTCTGGTTGGCCGCAGAAGCGCTGCTTCATGTACCCGAGGAGTTGGGGTTCGCGAAACTCAGCGCCATCGGACGCCTTGCGAAGAGCCACGGATGCGAGTGCGCTGCTTGCGAGGCGGAGCACAAAGGGTGAGCTCACCGAAGTCACAGCGACGGAACAAAGAGCTCCCCTGTCTCACCCGTGCTCTCAATAAACCCGCTGGCGAAAGGAAGCTAGGGCCAGAACACAATGCATGTCTGCGGGACGCCTTTCTTCAGGCGCCCATCCAGCCTACTCTTTGCTGATCAATTTAGCATGCTCGCTCTTGTCAATTCCTTCCAGCTCTTATACGAGGTAAGAAAAGATGGCAAGAAGTGAAGGAAGGGGGGGCGGGTTCATGCTTTTTGTCCACTCCTTGGCGCTCCAGGGTTGCCTCTGTCCGATCGTGCTGGTGTCCAACCTTGAGCAAACCGCCTCCCGGAGTGCATGGGAGTGGCGGTGCTCCCCTGGCGCGCTTCGGAGTTCTACAAGAGAGCAAGCGCCAGCAGAGGGGCCAACAAGCGAGCAGTGCGCAGGCAAACAGCATGCCTCGAATTATTCCAACAAAAAAGCGACGACGGAGCAGCTTACATAAAAGGTATACATCTGAACAATGTCCACCTCATGAAATTTGTATGCACAGAACAAACAGCGCGCGGAGTAATCCCAGCTACACAGACTCACTTGTTCTGCCGTGGCAGTGCACTCGCTAATACTGCACTTTAAAACATAGCTTTTTGCACGCTGGGATCCCCCCTCCCTCCCCCCCTTTTCCTCCCTCTTCCCCACTGCGCATAGTTGCGCCGGCAAATGCACTAAAGAAACGAGAATAAGTAAAAGCAGAGCTCCCGCTGTGTCGTCCAGGCGTCTATGCCGGTCGACAGTTAGAAGAAGGGGCGAAACCTTCATAAGGGTCGATTTAAACACAGTACTTTCGTCTTGTTTTAACTCAATTTTTTTTTACGTAAATCCAGTTGATCTGCCCGCGGAGCAGAACTGCAAGGTAACCATTCACTGGCAGTGAAAATTTAGGCCCTTAGTTCCTACCTTAGAAACCCGTGCATCTCGCGTTTAGCGAGAACATTTAGTGAATTTAGGCCCTTAGTTCCTACCTTAGAAACCCGTGCATCTCGCGTTTAGCGAGAACATTTAGTGAATGCAAGCGTGCAGAGGGCATCGCACGGCAATACTGTTTGAGCTACAAAATTTTCGTTGTGCTGCCTTCACAAATCGAAGAAAACAAAGTAGTTCAGAGTAAAATAGCTCCTCAATAAGTCTCTTGGCACCTGATGCCTGATTAATATGTAAGATCAATTGTATTTTCAGAATGCAGCAACTTTATGGTTTTGTCGCTAGGGATCACGTGACCTGATTAATTAATAATGATAATTCAGTTGATTGATTGATTGCTTGTGAGTGAGTGAGTGAGTGAGTGAGTGAGTGAGTGAGTGAGTGAGTGAGTGAGTGAGTGAGTGAGTGAGTGAGTGAGTGAGTGAGTGAGTGAGTGAGTGAGTGAGTGAGTGAGTGAGTGAGTGAGTGAGTGAGTGAGTGAGTGAGTGAGTGAGTGAGTGAGTGAGTGAGTGAGTGAACCGTAAATGCAGTCAAACCATTCCGTGTAGAAGCTAAAGGTCATGTTAGCCGATCAACGCAACCGACGTGAAGCTCCTTTATCAAATCTTGAGCGCCTCAAATGTGGTTGTCCGATGCGTAGCCCATGAAGAGCCACTGAACTATTCAGAAAAAAACAACAAAAAAACATCAAGATCTCTTTAGCCATCGGTATCTGGTTGCTGATTAACTCGTGAGAAAACCCATGCATACAAACTCCCGGCATTATTGTGTTCGACTGGATCCCACAGACCCCGTGATTTGACGCTTCTTTTGAAGCCTCTTCGGCCGTCTCAGACAAGGATGAAGTTGTTGAAGTGAGAAACTGCTATCGGCTGTGGTTACCACGGCCGACGCTAATTTTGGCCCAACTCTATACCCTCCATCACCATTATCAGAGCACTTGCTTGACGGCTATCTTAAAACCGCAGCTTCGATCACCATGGCAGTTATGATTGATATCATGGCGCTCGGCTTCGTGATCAACTCCGCAGGGTTTCCTTGCGCCTTCCTGAACAATTTGGTGCAGGTCGCCCTATCGATGATCAAATACAAACATTCTGGAACAGATAAGAGAACGAAAGCAAAAAAAAAAAAGTAATTTCCCAGTAAGAGGTGCGTCTAAAAAGCGAAAGCGTCGACGTGGCGCTTCGCACGCACCCCGTTTCATCCGCGCGCGGCACACAGTATCTCGCCGTCCCATCAGCTGAGTTGTTCGCAGAGTCTTCGCACTCCGCGCAGTGCGAGGTGCACTCGAGTAAATCTGCTGGCCATTGCGCCAACAGATAAGAACAGCTGCACCGACCCCCCGAGCCGTCCACACCATAATCGGAGACCGCATTTTCCTTAGCGTCAGCCTGAAGCAGCGCGCCGCCTGAAAATTAAACTTGCGGCACAATAGCCCCGCTTATAGCTGGTGCGTCCAGGACGTAATTACGTCTTTTGTTTCCTGTCAGCGGTTTGGATCTGTGTAGTGCGCAAGCTCGTTGGACTCGGTATTTTCCGTTCTTCTTGCTCCTCTCCTTATTATCAGTCAGCACGAAAAGGAGTATTAGCCTAGATTCTTGTTATAAGACTTCTTTTTCTACCACTTAACGTTTTTATCATGCCACGTTTTATTACGTGATATGCAATACAGTAATAGTACACTTTCTGCGCGTTTTGTTCGCTGTATTACCCCTAGCCCTTCTTGTTGCGGCATGGCGCCTTCGAAAGAAGGCTCTGTTCTCTGCTTTGCAAGGCAGTTTTTCATAGCTTTAAGTCATATATTTTTTTGTTTCCCCTTGCGCTACACTTGCGCTGCTTTGTTTTCTTTCATTGTTTGCTTGTTACAAGTACATCATTCTGCCCTATATTTGAGCATTCAGGCTAAATAATTACTGCTTGACATGTAATGAACAATAATTTTATTGATTGATTGATTGATTGATTGATTGATTGATTGATTGATTGATTGATTGATTGATTGATTGATTGATTGATTGATTGTAAAGTGTAAAGCACTGTTAAGGTACCAGGATGGGGCAGTGTACCATGTAAGCTCAATTAATTTGGTTAGCCGCCACATTTCTGCCCCTAGGGAGTGATATTTCTTTCTAGAGAGATATAGGCAGGCTGGCATAATCGTCTGAGAGTGCCTGTCAGGTATATATTCTACCCGATTATTGTCACAGCCATTTGACTGTCTTGATTCGGACATGCAGTCATCATGCATCTGCCCTATGTGGTTATATTCGCTTCCCACCACTTCCACCGCTTCCCTGGAAATATCTTATAAACTGCATATCGTAAATGAATGTTTCCTTCCGAGGCTGTTCAACATTGCTTTAAATTTCTTCATATTGATTCTTCAGGCCATCGTTTTACGGTTTGAGTCCATGATGCCGACTTGCACTTCGACCGTTGAGTTATTTAGTCAGGAAATAAAATTAGCAAATCATATTATTAAAGTATTCTGAACTAGCCTCATCCGTTCTCACCAATCCAGTTATCTAGATACCTCCTATAACTCGTGTTGAACAGCATGCTAGAGAGATCTTGCCTTCTTACCTGACGCCCGTATTTACTGGTTCATTTCTCAGTTTAAAAGATTATAACATATGTTACTGAAATCCTGAACCTTCACCTACGCGGCCCAAACCTTTCGCAACATCAGCGCTGACTGCGCAAACCCGGCTCTCAGTGACCGATCACACCGGCAGCAACCTGCTTACGCGAGCGCCGTATATGTATACGCTGACGTCAGGAGTAGGCCGCAGCACCCATTACGCAGTGCAGGTGATACGCTTCACCTTCGCCAGCTGCAGCATGGCGAAACGCCCCACAAGTCATGTATGTATCAGCTTCGCGGCGCCAATCTCAACCGCTGGAAGAGTTCTTTGTGGCTAGGGACGACTAGGCCTCCAGGCATTCATCAATCTACTGGCAAATCTCCAAGCTAGTAGCCTGCTGCGCGCTCCGCAAAATCATCGTTTCTTTTAAAGCTTCTTCTTTCTTCGCGTTCTCAAGACAAAATAGAAGACCATGATTACTGCTCGTTTGCTGGCTAGTGCATTTACCGCGTCAGCTATTAAGTTAGGTTGGTTTGTGGGGTTTAATGTCCCAAAGCAACTTAGGCTATGAGAGACGCCGTAGTGGAGGACTCCGGAAATTTCGACCACCTGGGGTTTTTTAATGTGCACTGACATCGCACAGCACACGGGAGCTATTAAGTTATCTTAAGTTATTAAGTTATATATCAAGTTATCTTTATAAGTTATATTTTTATTCCAACAACTCTGAGCGATGCGTGTGTTTGAGAAAAAAAAGAAAATAAAAAAAAGGGGGGGGGGGTCAGCTGCAACTTCAAGTATGTGCGAGCAGGAGCAGGTGGTGAAGGAAAGGTAGTACAGCGCGATTGACCTTTGTGACAATTAATGTACTGTCTTTCTTCGCTGAACGACAAGGGGTCAACGTAGGGATGGAGAACTGATTGATGTCCGGGTTTCACTAATGAGAAATGAGAAATATTGCCAACTCTGAAGCGGTATCTGGTCTACCGCATTTTGTAAACTAAGTGATGTTGGAGATGCAGTTTACATGTATGTAAAAAGCGCTTTGTATAGTACAAACTGCACATGATTATGCACACAAACGTCCGCCCAAATACAATCCGCCTTTTTCACAAAATGTGGCGCCCCCTGAGAGTGGATGAAAATTCGTCTGCTACTGGTTGAAAACGCCCTTGGGAGAGATGCATTCACCAGCGAAATGACGGTGTATGTTCTTTACAGCTGCCGCCATCTATCGTATATGCCTGTCACGAATGTTAACTACACATAGCCTCCGAGATCGGCTACAGCTGCCCCGATCGCGAAGGCCAAGAACTGAGCATGCGCAGCTGGGGTTGGTGGTTTGTTTTCAACCAGGGCAGAGGCGCGCATGCGCAAAGCGGCCTTGTGAAAAAGGCGAATTATTTTGTGTGCCGGTCAGGTGCTAGAACCTTAGCTATGCTTTCGATGATCACGATCTTCGGTGATCATCGGTGAACACGCAGATAGTGACTGCACTCAAAACGTGGTTTGAACGAATAGCCCAACACACTACAGAAGGCCTGCACAAACATACCGTTATCACCATAAAAAAAAAAAAAAAATCGTCCACCCGGCACCCCCGACCTACCTCCAGCCTCAAGTCAACAAGATGTCATCAAACAGAAGCGAAATTCAATTTACAGGCGCCATGAGAAGGCTATCAAAGACGTGGATCCAAAGCTGGCGAAGCGGATTTTTGTGGCATTGATTGTGTGATCGCCTCCGTATTTTAAGGCGGAAGCCTTCAATGCCTCATCGTTGTAAGCAGGAATTGACAGAAATGTCCCGCTTTTGAATCGGTCGAAAGTGTCGTGAAGTCACAGCGCGCGAATTTCAAATGGGGCCAATTGTACTTCGGCTAGTAACCATGCAACCAATTAAAGGGATGTTACAGTGATGCTCCAAAGGGGACTGAGTTTAGTTAATTAACCGATCAATCGTATTAACCTAATTAAGTTAATTAATCATTAATTAGCTTCCTAAATGTGGACAGAGTCAACCGAGGGTGCACTTACAATTGAGCGAAGTGACACTACTTAGCATAGTGGTGCTAATTAGGCAATTAGCGCATTGCTGAACAGAACTAAAGTTTCCTGATAAGTATGCCTTGTACTGGTAATTCACTGAAGTACAATACCCCAATTAGTTAATTATTGTGCTTGTGCTAATTATGCAATTGGTTATATGCAATTAGTCAGAATTTACGCTTACAGAATTGGGACTTTGGATTGCTGGTAATTACGTCTTACTGTCGAACGGAACCTGTCTCTAATTACGGCTTCCACCTTGCACAATTAGTGACTCAAAGTGCCCCTGAATTTTTTTTTCTTAATGCGCATGGGCAGGAATGTGGAGGATACTCTAGCACCCACTACTATTCCCTTGCCAACGCAATTAATCCGTATACCGCCTTAGTTCTCGTAGGTCCCCCATATGTTGCGAATGGCCGAGAGATAACTGGAAAGAGGTCACCATCCTGTGGCTCACATAAGTAGTGCTACCTGCACTCTGACCAGAGCTTTTAATTCCGCTTCAAAAAGTGACCGAATTTTGTACGTATTCTCCGGGTGTCTATGAATTGTCGCGCCATCTGGAAGTGCTCAATACAAGCTTTATGCAATTGCCTTTTGGAAATAAAATTTTTCTCTCCTCTTTTTCCATCTTAATTAACTATATGGCTGTCGTCCTAATAATTTTTGCCGCTGCAAGTCTTTAACTAATTTTATTTTCCATAATGGCTGTGCATTTATCAACAACCAGAAAGTTTGGAATGTAGACGCAGTTTTCTTTGATGGCCGCGGGTGCCGCCACAATTCATAAATGCCAGAAACCAATCAAAACCGCCGTTTTTCTATGGGAAGTTTCGTAACTGGTAGTATTGAGGAGCTCTGCTGCTGACAGCAGTGGCAAGGTGGCTTTGAGCAGACAGCCTTCAGCTGTCCATTCACAAGCAAGTGCATTAGGTTTTCATATCCTACTAGGCATTCCGTAGTAGAGTGCAAATCTGGCTGTTTAAAAGTCCCCTTATGGAGAAAATCCGCCGTCGGCGTTGTCGAGGTTGTATCACGGAGATCCCTGTATCAACCGATAGTGGAAGTTGACATCGCCCGGCACTTATTGGTCAGCGTGATTCATGACGTCACTAGACCACTCGGGGAGCTCCTGACGGCAAAATGAGAGGGTGAGAAGGGATTCGAACCCGGCACCCTTCGATCCGGCGTCAGGCACGCAGGCACGTTCTAGGCAGCGCAGGCACGTTCGTACGTCTGTGTTAAAGCGGGGCTTACACGTCGGGTGGCTTTGTTCATAATAGTAGCTCACGAGCACATGCTAATTAGTACGCTCAAGATAACATAGGCACAAGTTAAGCGATTAATGATTAAAAGGATACCGGAATGCATGTACGCGTATGAGCATCACCAAGGACAACCGAAGTCGGGAGTAATTAACGATGTCGCGTCATACACTCAACCATGAAGCTCCTCAGTTTCTAGCACGTCCTGTTTTTCCAATGTAAAAGTTTTGTGCTTTGAGTTTGATTACGCAATGTCACTTGAGAAGGCTGAATTTTCCGCTGTTGTCATTTCTTTTTCGCCACAGATTACTAAACCGACTCGCACCTATCCAATATTGTTATAAGTATTTGCGAGTAGATGTGGGGGGGGGGGGGGGGACAACTTTTTTTTACATGTTTCATTGGTTGCGTGAAGTTCAAATTGTGTATTATTGTATACTTTAGATTTTTTTTTTTTTTTTTCCATACCTTCGGTTATTTTCTGAGCGCAAATTACTGTAACCGCTCTCCCTTGCACAATATTTAAAGTGAGAAGCCCGTTCGGTACTACTAGAAATAAGAAAATAAATCCATAGGTACGCATCAGTTTCCTTGACGGGTCCCCGTTAATCTTCCCATGTTTCACAAAAGAAAGAGGAATGCTATGCAAAACAAGCAGTGCTGCATGCAGGTGCACGACACGTTATCTCCTTGCGCCCCCCACCCCAGCAGTCCTGCCAGGGAAGATACCGGAACTGGGCTTCCGCGCTTCGCTGCCTCCCTCAACGCCCAGCGTCCTTCGCCATCGGGAGGCTCTGCGGTGGCCCTGCACACAGGCAGCAGCAGCCGGCAAGACCGCGTGCGCAATAATGCGGATGGCAACAGGCAGCGGTCGGCGGAGACGCGGCGGCGCCTGTGCAGCCTGTTTGCTGAGAGGAGGTGGGCAAAGGGGGAGAGAAGAGAGAGGTGGGGGTCGTGAGTCACTTGCCGCCGAGGGCCGCCCGACAACGGTCCGCATGGCCTTGGGCAGGCCCCTTCGGCCTCCTACACAAAACACACGCTGTCCCAGGCTTCCCGGTCTGTTGCTATACGTGCCGAACACTGCGCGCAGCTGCCCCTGTGTACGCGCATCTGGGGTATGCCACAAGGCGTGGGGCTAAGATGGGGCCGATGTGTGATCGCTGACAGAAAGAGGAGGATCCTGCTTGTCGTAGCGAGGGGGCACCGGGGAAGTGTTTGCCTAAATCTGGGGCGATTGCGGAGGCCTCTTGAATTCATTGCGCTCGTTGACGATGCCGTGTCCACCACAAGTGTGCGAGCAGTAAGCTGCTGAGAGTAGTGGGTGGCAAGTGGCAGTGGCGCAAGTGACCTTCTGTGACTGCACCGGAGCGCAGCCGCTGTTGCATGGTTAACTTAGCAGCAATTCCTCGAAGTGCGCTTCTTCGACGCCCCTGCCAGTAGTTTCGTTTTGAAGCGATTGCTGCAAGAAAAGAAAAAAGGCGTAGTGGCGGCGTCGTATGTCATAACCGGAAACTGGCGCAACTTTTCACTGGTGAATTTTCTTAGAAAGAGAAGATGCATCTTTTAGAAGGTGCAATTTTTGGGCACTTGGTGCAAGTGGGCTTAGCCTATGTGTGTATATAACTAAAGGGGGTGAGATCTCGGGTATGGGGTCCATGGGTGCAGCTGTTTTTGTGAGCAGCCCTCCACCCCCTTCCCTCCACTACAGTGGTAAGAAGTGAGAAACGCCCAGGAGCCCTCCACAGGGTCCTTCGTTACTTCACAGCAGTCTCTTCAGCGCACAATCAGCCTTATCTCACCACAAGAAGATGTCATGGGCCATGGTGTAGATGAGAGAGAGAGAGAGGCGTTTGCTCATTCAGACTGTGGGGACGTTAAAGGGACCAGCGGGGCGTGTAAATATATGCGACGAGATTCTGGAGGCTGACGCTGGCAGCACGGTAGGCACGTTATTACCTAACAATGGTGCGTGATCCGCCGCCTTAACCTTGAGAGAAAGTCCGCCATTAATCACCTCGTCACCTGAGGACTGCATGCGCTGCAAGGCTGCTATGCTGCAATCTCTTTCTGGCGAGTGGCACCACTTAAGTTCATATTACAACGTCGTAGTTGCTCTGACGTCAACACAATTCGAGGAGCGCCGCAGGAGTATAGAGAGAGAGAAAGCGAAAAAAAAAAAGCGAAATAATATGGAAGCTTGTAAGGCATGCAGGCAAGTTTGCTCCTGGTACACATGCACTGTAGTTTGTTCGCTGACATTGCTTCTAAGAAGCAACTGCTGGTCACGATAGACGTCGAGTTGTTTCGACATTGTGTGAGCTCATAATCTGTGTCACTGGGTGTGCAGCGCTTATGTGGGTATATCTCTTAACTGCAACCATGTGTCTATAATATAATAGCTTAGACAGCTTACCAGCGTGAATAACAAGTTTTTTGACGTTTGCCAGACAAGTAGATTATTTTGCTGAAGAAGCGATCCCATTATCTCAAAAGGTGAAGTTTTAAAAATCAGCGGTCGGCTTCCCTGAAAAGTTTGCCGGGTGTAATATGTTGAAAAGGTACGCGCACATGTCGCACATACGCGCACATGTCGCCTCAGAAAGAAGGCATTGATAGACTGCAATTGTATAAAGATGCCGTGGTAATAAGCGACACAAGAATTTCAATGCAAGTTCCCTTGGTTTAGCTGCAAAGGTTACTAAACCGCAACGATGCGAAACTACAATCTATAATATGCGTTTTTGACCTCGTAATGCAAAATGAAAATTTGCTGAGGCATTTTGAAAGATTAAATAAAAAAAGTTACAGTTCTGCAAGCACTCATATTTTGTGGATCATTTTATTTATTTATTACACTGCGCTCGTTCCATCACTTGATTCCTTGACTTCAATTGCTCATGCACGTCTTTCTTTCACGTTTTGCAGCTAGATTCACCAGCATCCCGAAATTTAACGCCAGAGACTAGATGCAAATCATCAATGGAGCGCGTGTCACGACGACGTCCATCACCCTCCTGGCGAGTCTAGTCTTCACCCTTTGAGGGCCGAAAGTATTACACGCCGACGCGTATATAAGCGTAGCGGCATCCGCTCGCACATACGAACTAATGACGCGTGCCTACACACAGCCGCAGGCATGTGTAGTACGCGCCAAGGAGAGGATTCTCCCATCCGCATAAATCAACGTTCCAGTCGTCAATGCTTCTTTTTCCTGCATTGCTGTCGCCATGATGTCACGTTGTAGAGGCAGCCCAGCGACGCCGCGAGAGAATTACCTGCTTCACGCTATAATGCTTTCCGCCTCCTCTGGCGAGCCGAAGCACCGCCAACACCGCTCAATCACGCAGGTGGACGCCGAGAGCGACCATTACGCCACACACTGCGCCGACGGTTGTAACGGCGACAAGCGGGATGGCGCGTGTGCGCGATCGCCGACGCGCGCTGCAAGACGTGCCCTTGGCAGCGTCGACGTCAACTCTGTGGGAGGAGGTTGCAACTTATTCGCCGCTGTCAGCAATCAGAGCCCTGCGTGAAGGACAGGCCACTCCCGATTTTGAGCAAACTTCTTTTACTGCAGAAGAACGGCGGTTGGGGCTCGTTGGTATTCCTTCATTGTAATGCAACAGCGCCACAGCACAAGGACGACAACGAGGGGCATACGGATGCCACTGAAAAGCATTTTACTACTTCTCCTAGTACGTGGTGGTGTAATTGTTTCGATTTAACCGGGACGCAGTACCTAAAAAATTGCCGACGATTATGTTACTTCCTAATGCGAAATTTGAGCGCAGCTCATCAGCTGTTTCACCTTTTCGATAGATTGAGGCTAATATTTCGAGCAAGACACGTATGTACAATTACAGACTTTTTTTTTTTTTCACACGTATGCTTTTAAGAAACACTCCACTAACAGTTCTTGACTGTCATTAAGGAAGGTTTGTGGCCGGATAAATGAAGATAGCAATTAAGTCATCAGGAGGTAGGGGGAGGCAGCGCGTGGGCCCATAGGAACGTTGCGCGACGAGCAGATAGCAGCGACTGACTCCGGGGGTTTACATGAGACCGACAAAGTCGGGTCGGGGAGGCCTGTCGGGCTGAAAACCGGCTATCGGGCTCATGTATACGCTAGGGGATCGAGCTAAAGGACCGTCGGGTCGGGTCCCGCCAGCCCGACTGCAGGGGGTGGGTTGGCTCGACCCTACCCGGTGGGCGAGGGGCATGCACGCGTCGGGCAGGCGCCTCCTCTCTTGCCTCCTTGCTGGTCGGGGACGGGACCGTAAGCTATTCGTCTGAGCATTCCTCCTCTTCCTCCTCTCCTGTCTGCTCCGCACGGTGTAGCAGCGATCTTTGCCGAAACGAGCTCATGTAAACCCGGACGGGCTGGGCTGGCTCAGCTCGACACCGGCTACCCCATACCCAACCCGCTTGCGTCGGGCTCATGTATACGATGCTGCTGACGCCGCTAGCGAGTGAAGAGAACGGTTTCGGCTTGGGATGCACGCACCGTGATCCGCTGATAGCGAGCCGGCGTTTCGGCAACCGGAAAGCACCCTCGCTGCCACGCAGGAAGAGTGTGTATGCGTGAGGGGGGCTGTAAGCAGCGGCGAACGGGGGAGCGCGCGCAGCAATCACATATCACGTGCGGTCGGGCCACGCAGGAAGAGGATGGGCAGAGCTTGGGGGCTGAGAGGGGGGGCGGAGCTGGTTACGCGGCCGACGCCGACGCGAAGCCCAGGAACGGGCGCCAGAGCTGCGCTGTAAAAAAGTATTTTGTAGTGCTTTATGATCACCACGGTGACGAAGTAATCTTATTCGCCACTCGCGCAGTGATCGGAGCCTCCGAAGCTGCCCGAAGGACAGGCGGTTCTTAACTATCAGGAGGTTTACATGAGACCGACAAAGTCGGGTCGGGGAGGCCTGTCGGGCTGAAAACCGGCTATCGGGCACATGTATACGCTAGGGGGTCGAGCTAAAGGACCGTCGGGTCGGGTCCCGCCAGCCCGACTGCAGGGGGTGGGTTGGCTCGACCCTACCCGATGGGCGAGGGGCATGTATACTCTGACGCGTCGGGCAGGCGCCTCCTCTCTTGCCTCCTTGCTGGTCGGGGACGGGACCGTGAGCTGTTCGTCTGAGCATTCCTCCTTTTCCTCCTCTCCTGCCTGCGCCTGGTTCTCTTGCTCGACGCACGGTGTAGCAGCGATCTTTTCCCGACAGAAACGAGCTCATGTAAACCCGGACGGGTCGGGCTGGCTCAGCTCGACAACCGGCTCCCCCCTACCCGACCCGCTTGCGTCGGGCTCATGTATACAAGGTGTATGGCTAGGTACGTAGGCCAGCTACGCACCACCAATCGCTAACCGGTGCTTGTATGTAATAGTTAAATAGACGGTGCACTAAATCGCGTGCACTAGGAGATTGCAGCACCGCAAAGCATGACCTTACATCACCACAAAGTATTGATGCGAAGGCGTTGTCTAGAAGCTACTACTACGAGCAAAATCTTGTCTTGTTTGGAGCAGCTGTGGTTGGTCCACTGCAACGCAGTGCACGCATGCAAAGCAATGCAACTCAGTGCATGCACCGTTACTGAATAGCCGCCGCATAGAAACAAGTTAGGTGGTCGAAATTTCCGGAGCCTTCCACTACGGCCTCTCTTATAGCCTGAGTCGATTTGGGACGTTAAACCTCCTAAAACAGCTGCATAGCAACGCGTTGCTGAGGCGACGGCAAGTTCCGCAGTGTGGCGGGGCAGTCTCGCAAGCGATCAGTATAGGAGGTGTTTGATTATAGTGAGAAATTTATGTCTCGTATTAGCCAATTATACAAAGCTAGGTGACAGAAAACCAAAAGCTGTACAATACCGTTCTTGCACGATCTTGGAGTTTTAGCCAAAATTATTCGTTTTTTTTTTTTTTTTCAAAGGTGCTTCGTGAGTTTACCAGAAACCTGCGCCGTCATCTGAAATGAACACGCGTCTAGCAATGTGCTCGGCTTCCATAATGATCCACGACGACAAAAGTCGATTAGGGAGGATTCAGTAGAAAAGATAACGTCTTTTTTAAGGACGTGCCCCAAGGCACGAAAAGAAGAACGGAAAAGTAATTGATGCCCTGTAGGCTACCCTACTCGTTGGGAGGGGAACAAAGGGCGGGAAAGTAATTGGGGAGCGGAAAAGAAATGAGTTTTCCACGTGCCCATAGACTTGATCGATCGATCGATCAATTGATTGATTGATTGATTGATTGATTGATTGATTGATTGATTGATTGATTGATTGATTGATTGATTGATTGATCGATAGATCTACGGAATAAATGAATGCAGCGACGCATAACACTCGAACAGTAGAGCGCGCACATTGAAAGCAATAGGTTTGGTTTGTGGGGTTTAACGTCCCAAAGCGACTCAGGTTATGAGAGACGCCGTAGTGGAGGACTCCGGAAATTTCGACCACCTGTGGTTCTTTAACGTGCACTGACATCGCACAGCACACGGGCGCCTTGCTCTTCACCTCCATCGAAAAGCGGCCGCCGAGACCGGGATGCGATCCCGCATTCTTGGGAACAGTAGTCAAGCGCCGTAACCACTGAGCCATCCCGGCGGGGCAATTGAAAGCAATAAGTAATTTTTTACTTTATTAGTTTTTAAGCTGAAAATCACATGCGAAGTCATCTTTCGTCTACATTTAAAGCTAGCCAATCAACCAGTCCACGGGCAAGCCTACTATCACACGTTCTAGGTGATGAGAAACGTAAACATCGTAGTACAACAGCCAGATACTACGGGCGAGATACATAATACAAGCATTTCTTAATCGGACGAAGCCCTTAGCCTATATTGAAAAAGGCGATTGTTTCTACAGAAAATTCGGCCTAATTTCCGGCGGTTGCGAGCGAAAAATCGCAGGTATGGCTGTGACATGTAGTATATAGATGGCAGATGATATGCCCTGGAACCGATCCGTCAGCAGATTTCGTGACGTCACGAGGCCACATGACATGGCAGGTGCTGCTCATTCGGTTAATGGGGTTTCTCTAGTTATGCTGAAGGGTGAGAGTAGAACCGAACCTTTTGGTTATTGGCTTGGCCTCGAACACGCTGCCCATAAGCCCCGCAGACAAGTCCATGCAGCTTGGTTAAAGCGGGGCTAATATATAGTGGAGGATAATAGAGGCACAAATAAAGGGTTACAGTTACTGAGGAAATTGTAAAGTGCATGTGCACGAACGCGCAATTAACGCTACACGTCATACCCTTGACATCCCATCTGCCTTCTCCGAGCTCCCCTGCATGAAAGGCCTAAGAAACAGCCGTGTATGTCGGTATATATGCGTATATTGGCTTTCGCAGTACATCCAGCATCAAAGTTTCCGCTACAGTCAAATGGAGGACCAACTCCGTCTCTGCATCCACACACTATCCCCCCCCCCCCCCCCCCCCTCCTCTGCCCTCTCTTTTCTGCTTGGCGGATTTGCATCTTCCGTCATCTGGCCTGTCGCTCCAGCTGTCCGCTCTAAAATCGTCGTGTCCGCGCAACCATCGGCCACTTCCTTTTCGTCCCCTCTCTCTCCTCGGGCTCGCTTCTTCTGCCCTGACCGCCCGGTACGGAGCAGCACTGCCGCTGTAGAGTTGCCGGCTCCTGCAGTGAGGGAGGGGGTAGAGGAGCAGGGGCAAGTAGAGAGCCATACCGATTAATGCCTGACCACAAGCAATCATTTGTCATGGAGGCAAGGGCGAGGTTCCCCCGACTGGCAGACGCGCCAGCGCACGCTGCGGGCACGCAACGCACGCAACAGCGGCGACCATTTCCGTGGCTGCTGCACCCATCCTACTTGAAAGATAGATGACGCGCGAGGGAGGGAGGAAGAGGTCGCTGTAGTGAACTGAGGGAGGGGCAACCCCCAAGGTCGTTACCTGGTCATCGGACGCGTGCCGCGTGCCCGTGCCTACCAGAGCGGGCGCGCGCGCGCGCCGCGGCCGAATGGTTGGTAGGTTGCCTCAAACCCGTCTTATCATCCTCCGGCGAAGGCAGGCAAGCAATCAAGAAAAGCGCGCTGGTAGGCAGGCCCAGGCTTAGGAAACCAGTCAACAAGAACCATTTCCCGGCCACTCCAGAAGTTCGGCAATTACCTTATTGCCCTCAAAGACGACCTAGCACGCGCTGCCTGGACCGTTTGTAGCCGGGTGAAGCGTTTAAGCAGCGCCCTGCCTGGCTGGATGGACCGCTCCAGCAAGGGTGAAAGAAGGGAGTGGCGGCCCTGTGTGTATGACTGGTCCACCAAGATGGGAGGGGCGGGAGAGACGAAATGTTATTATTGTTTCGAGAGGAGAGTTACGAGTGAGCACGAAGTGTTCTTGTTTTATCGGTGCACTTTATAAGCGAGAATTGCCGGACGACCCCAGGGTCGAATCTTGTACGGGGCGAGCGTGCAGCGATGCTGAGGGCGCACAAAGCAGTCAGCAGCATGCGATATGTGGAGAAGGTGGCGCCGGAAAGAAGAGCAGTGGGTGTGCTATGCCGCAGTGTATTATTCCGCACGCACGGTTCGCTCCTCACGGACCACGAGCGAGCGAGCCGAGCCGACCAGTAGGCAAGGAAGGATGGTGGGAGAGGGGGGAAACGCACCTCCGAGCTGCAAGCCGACAGCTCGAACGTTTCTATAAAACCATGCATTGGCTGCGTGCAACTAACTGTGCGTTAGGAAACTTTGACTCTCCGAGGCACATGTAAGAGAGTCTCCGCGACCTGCTTTAAGGGACGCTGTATGCGCAGGACTGGATGCAGAGTGACATCAAGAGCATTACTAAGAACGCTGGGCGACAAAGGCGCGACCAGAAGCTGTACAATTTCGGTCCAGTTCTGCGCTGCACACATGGCGCGTCGTCCTGCACCTTTAAGAACGCTGCACGGATCTGGTAGAACGGAGTGCAAGAAACCCTCCCGACGAGAGAAAGAGCGACGCGAATAAAACAGAACAACAAACTGTGCTCAAAAGATAAGACGAAAAGAAAAAGAAAACGTCGCGCGCGCAGCGAAGAAATAAGCGAAGTCCGCGACGCGCGGCCTAGCCGTGGTGAGGGGTCAAGATGTCAGCACGCGCAGATTTCTGTCCGCCAAGAGTGATGGGCCGCCGCTAGCCATGGTTGTGCCACGGGCCTCCTTGTGCAAGAAGCAAGCATGGGGAGGGAAAAGGGGGAGGGTGGTAGGGAGGCCCTGGAGCTGCTGCTTCTTGCTTTGCTTCTTGCCGCTCCGGTCGTCGAACAACAACGCCCAAGCGGCGACGCAGACTCAGAAGAAACCCCATGCCACAAGAGGAACAGGTCCGAGCGCGTTTCCTATTGGCTCTGCCCATCAGGGCAGGGCAGGCCGCCCGGCGCCGTTCGTCTCCCCGCTTCTTCTTCTTCCGATGGTACATACATGCACGATCGCCTTCTACTTCTCCGTCGACGTGGGGCCCAACCTTGCGCAGTTTTCTCTTCCTGCTGAGTCCTGTTCCTGCGTTGCTGATGCTGGAACTCCTCCTTTGACCTTGATTCACGGGGCCCCAGAAGGGGGGAGGCCCGCAGCAACAAGGCTCTCGCGCTGTCTTGCCAGCATTGCTGCAGGTGCAGCGTCTCCTCCTTTTCCCTCGAACAAACGCTGGCCTTTTTTTTTTTTTTTTTTCCTTGCTGCTCGCTGGTGCGCATCATGTAGAATGCCCTCGATGTTCACTTCGTTCAACATTTAGGAATCACCTTTATCGCTAAGCAGATATGTTTTCTTACCTGCATGTCCCGTAAACCAGCAGCTTCTCCATTCTATCCCCCACCCTTCATCCTTCCTCCTCTCTCTATATCGAACCACGCAATGATGCTGGAAAGATCAAAGTTCGCTTCTGGTAGATTGCCGCACACTCGCCAAGAGGGGTCTCACCGTGCCTTCCTCCTTATACTAACTCTGAATAAATACGCTGCGCATTCGTGCACTCCGTTAGGAATAATATTTTCCGGTCACTCAATCCTGTATTTGCTCTGTTTCGTAACTGTAATAGCATAGCTGAGTGGGCACCCCCGCTGTTTGGCCAGCGATGGTCTGGAGGTCGCGGCCTGTCCGTTGTTTCACAATGATAGGTGGCCAAGTTTGCACGGGTCGCGGGCAGTTTGACCATCGCCTTTATCTTCCGGGCGCGCTTTGGTTTGTTGTACGCAGGCCAGATCAGGCTGCAGTTGAAACCACACGTAGAGTAAAAGTTGACGCTCAAATCGCTTTTTGTTTGGGTTCAGTTTATCTCTGGTGCCTGTTGTGCTTCCATGAAGCGACCTTTGTTCGTTACCCTCGTTTCTTTCACACCCTGCGCCCAAAGATATCGCTTCACCAATGATTGCTGTCGTTGCTCGCTCTATAGGTCGGTGGCAACCCGCACTTTGTACCTGCAACGCAGTTGTCAAGCGTATTTATGGACTGGTAACTTTACTCATTTACTACTTCATCGTTCACTTATTCGCGATTCAGGCGCCGATATTCACTCTGCGAACCATCCCAATAACCTCTCAATGCGGTGCGAAATTATGGTAGATGAAAATTTTTAAGAGAGCAAGGAAGACCTTGAACGCGTGGCACTGAGATCGGTGAAAGTCTAGTCTTCTCAAGCCAAGCAATTCTCTTCATCTGTATATGTTTCAGGTTCACGCTGACACCCGTAGAGCTGATGACATAGCTCTTGAGACAATGGAGTAAGTGCCAAGGACACCCGCTGAAAAAGAGCGCCGAAATTGGTTTCCAGGAGGCTTTTGTAATCGTCACAAAAATTCTTCCCTCCAAGAGCATGCAAAGAAATGCTCGCATACAAACGCAACCACCTTGCCGGACTTTTTTTTTGTTTGTTTTTTGCGCCCATAAAAACAAGCTTAGGATGGAGGCTGTAATTGGCACCACGCCACGCTTCGACGATGCCTGTGGAAGACTTCGTGCTTCGCTCGGCTTATTCTCAACGAAACTACAGGGGCATAAAGCTGCCCAAGCTACAGAGCTGCAAAACTTCCCAGCTTTCAATACGAAAGCCGTCTGTCTCTGGCGTCTGCTTTTACGACCGGTAATATCGCGGTTTAGCCTCGCTCTCTAGACCAAGAAGGTCGTTCTGGTCTCTTCCTCACGCCCTCTCTTTCAGTTCTACACCTTTGATTATTCTCTGCGCCGTACCTCCGCCCTCTTTGTCTTCCGACCGCTGTGCAGCAAGTTTTGCACTTTGCTGTCACCTTGTCTCCTTTCTTCCCCCAGTGTCCCCCCAACACCGCAGTGCCATGGCTGCCCGCCCAAGGACGCGAGCCCCACGACGCCGATCGGACACACAGCGCACCCTCCTCGCCAGTTTTGTTTTCTTTCGGTCGATGCATCACACTCCTTTGTTTGCTTTCCTAGCCTCCGACAGCGGCCCGGCATGAAGGAGGGTCTACGGGGGAGAATAGGCAGTGGAGAAGACGGGCATTGGGCGCCTGCGGGCTGCTGCGGGGAGGAAGGCACTGGCGGTTTCCCCTCGCTCCTGCACCCCACGCCTGAGCCGGCGAGGCAAGGTCACCCTCAAAGCAGCAACAGCCTGCGAGGCAGGAGCTGTCCGCAAAACATTTTGTGTGTCTTCGCTGCTGCTGTCCCCGCCCGGCTCAAGTAAGAGCACCCTCCCCCCTCCCCCTCAAACTTCCCCGCGCATACATACACAGGCACATACAGACCCCGCAGCCCGGCTTAATCATGTTTCATTACGGCCCATCGAGTCTGCCCTTCTCTCCGCTCTCTGGGGAGGAAACAATGCATGAAACGCAAAGAGAATAGGACGAGACAGGGCTGTTGCCGTAGGGGAAAGAAAGCAGGGAGAGAGACGGTGTTTGACGCTCGCAAAACGGGGTGGGGGTGGGGGGGGGGGGGGGGGGGGTGGAGTGAGTCGAAGCCATTATGTTGTCTCTACACTTCTTCTGGAAGGCACACCAATGGTCTCTACGAAAAGAATATTTACGGTTTGTCGCCCCACTTCCCCCTCTCTCCTCCCCCATGCGCTCCAGAGACTGCATGGTTGCAACACCGTTGTGACTCGCGTTTCCTTTCTCAGTCTGTCCTTTGTCCTAGAACGGCACTCTCCTTCTGGAAGACTTGTTCGCGGAAGAGTGCTCTGCTGCAGCCGACCCGACCCGTCCGTCGGGTCAGACTCGTCTGAGCGCACAGACGCCGAGCCGGGGGCAAAATCTCTTCGGAAAGGAAGTATCCTGCCCAGCCTGACGGCATGGTTGCCTCTGACCTCTAGACGTGGAACCTGTTTACCACGAAAAGGCACCTTGCCCGACTTACACTTCGAGGATCCTTCAACTGCACCGGAGATCAAATCGATTTTCCATGTTAAACCTCTGTACTGAAACTGATGGACGCTTGAGAGAGATGTGACCATGTTCAAGACACTCATGATCGACATCGTGAGTGGAGCCGACCGCAAAAAACGCGGCACGGCAAACTTTAATAGCAGCTGTACAGCTATCCTAATATTCGTAGTCACACCTGAGGCAAGGAGTGTTAAACCGCGATAAGGTAGCCCATGAATGCATTGAAACAGTTCTGACGCAGTCTGCCTTCCCAACTACTCTAGTACATATGCAGGGGGGGAGGGGGGTTAACAAAATGCAACCTTGAGCCGCAAAGTTACGTCAGTATGCAGCACATTTAGAGCAGAGAGGATGCCCGAGGGACTTACTAAAGGGAAACTGCAGAAGTTTTGTGAACTCCGCAAGTTTGAAGGGGTTTAATTTGTGAAATTTTCTGGTGAAGCGCGAAGTATTCTTGTGATAGCATTTGAAATTATGAGATAATGACACAATAGGGACTTATCGTGGCCTTATTTACGGCGTCAGTGGATTGCATTGTCCAAAACAGAGACGCTTGGTTTGCATGAAGAAGACAAAAGCCAAAAAAGGCGAAGCCAGTGGAACGCTGCTGGGCGGCAGACGGAGCGGAAATTTGCGATCTCCCCAGGCCTTGACGTTATCATAGAGCTCCTGCGCCCTCCTTCAATGCTGTGAAAACCTCGGGCATTAATCGGCAATTACAGAAGCATGTGAGCACGAAAATCTTAGCCATCCGAATCCTTTATTCTCGACGAATTCTAGAAAAAATAAATAAATAAACGGTTGACATTCTGTTGTCGACAGAGATGCCACGCACTTTCGGCCGACGGACGGAATGCGCGCAGACCCTCTCCGGGCTCCCGCCTCGGACTCTACATGGGTAGCTCTGCTCCGCTGCGACGCCAATCTCAAGTCTCGGCGGCTCCCGTCTCGGACATCTGGTGGGAGACAGGGTGATGAGAGGGACCTAGGGGAACCCTTTTCGAGCAGTGATTTTTGTACGCCGTGCGAGCGAGTGCTGTCAAACGAAGGGACCATAAACCTGTTCCGTTGTTTTTTTGTTTACCCACTGTGTCGACTACAATTCCTTTTATATTTCATAGGCCCTATAGCGATGACATCTGCAAGGCAAAGACAGCAGGACGGAGTAAGAAATGACAGCAAAGAGTACGATGTGATCTGACATGGCGCGGTAGTACAAGAACCCGACAGAAGTTGAGTGCACTTTTATAAGGAGAAAGCCAGTCGGGTACAGCTCAAGTGCGCAGCAAACGCCACACACAGTTCCTCCGCTGTTTAAGCTGTTCTTCTTAACTAAATTAAAGGCTAACCATCAGAGAAATTTATGAGCTCAAAGATTTTAATGCATCTGGGTTGTTTGGCATAATGAAGTAGTTATCAAAACTTATTTGCCCTGTCATTCAGAGGAGTAATACGCATATATCATGGCCCATAGCTAGCAAAACCTGCAGTTTTACAGCGATGACGTTTAAAATCCCCGTTCACGAGAAAAACCGGCGTTGCGACCGACAAATCACGGATATAACACACTCTAAGAACTGGAACTCTTATTTCAAGAGTCAAACAGCCTAATTACTCCTGCAGATCTCACTTTACTCCTGCCATATGCGAGGAGGAGTGAAATGGCCTTTCAATCTTCCAAGAAAAAATGAGTAAAGTGAACATTCTACTCCTGCAGATTTAGATAGCATTAAAGGTTGTTTTACTCCTGCGAGAAAGAAATTTTAACTTTCCGTACCACACATGTTTCGATTGTTGCTCGGGCAGCACAAGTGTCCGTATTGGACATTGAAGCAGGCGTATTTTTCATTTTTTCCTCCTGTCTGCGTGATACCGCATTAAATAGTAGTAATCAGCTATCAAGGGTAAAGGCTTCCAGGCGTGTCGTCTGCTCCTGTTTTCAACTACGAAACTCTCAACTGCTCAAACCAAAGTTACATGTAGAAATGAATAGCCTACAGCCATCTAACTTCACAAATGAACTTTATTATTTGCAAATAATTTATGCATTTACAAATACTTGATAGTTATCAAACTCACGCTGCCTCTTCTTTTTTTTTTTGCGTTGCGCAACTGTGGCTCTCCTTGTTCAGTTCAAGCGCTGCGTTAGCTGTGCGTAGTTTGTTTTTGCAGCCTGTCAGTTGTATCGTATTTCGCTTAGCAATCCTTTAATACCGCCGGCTTGACCTCTTAAACTACCCTGTTATATCATTATGAAATGCATAGCAAGCCTGAAGCCTTCGCAGTGTTCACCATTTGCAGCGCCCACACAGGATATGACCTGCAACTTGCTTTCAATGCTCGCTCGCCAACGGCATCAACGGTCTCCGGACAATAATGGAGTCATTCAGGTAAGGTTCGCTTCTTTTTTTTTTTCCGCAACTGCAAGTTTAAAATACGCGCAAAAGCGTGTAGACTTCTGTTCATTAGCATATATTTTGAAGCCTCAGTTTTAACAAGCGCTATTTTCTTGTACTGGGAGCAGTGGCATTGTCGCTTGTTCGAACATGGGAGGCGCGTAGGCGCTATTTGTTTTGGCAGTGCTGTAACCGCTAACTTTCTTCCGTAGACACAGAAGTATGTGTTCTTGTGCATACATATTTTAATAACTTCCATTTTTTATCATCACAAATATGCATCGGCAGTCACGTTTACGTCCGGTTGAGTGAGGCATTACAGTTTTGTTCCTTGCACTTCCAGGTGTACACTGACATGGACGTTTTTGAAAATGTTCTCCTGGAAGACAGCTGCTTGCTCAGGGTGGATGCTTGCTTGGTTGCTAAAGGCGTCCCGTGAACAGCATTAAGCTCGTAAGTGTGTTCTTCCGTCACATGATTCTCAAAAGTCACTACCATGATTAATGGTGATAAATGCTTTATTTGCCTACCTATGCTGTACAAGTGGAGGAACCGCGGCCTTAGTCTAAGCACATGCCCACAAAGTGCGGTCAGCTGTTGCCATGGTCTCCTAGGCTGTTCTCTCTAAGGACGTCATTGCATATTAGGGCACTTCAGATGGGCAAGCAGCTTGAGTATGCGAATGTGTTTGCTTGCACTTTATGTTCTGAAGATTAGTGTCGTGCGTAGCAGCCAATCAAGGAAGTAATCGTGAGTTAATCCGAAGAAAATGAATTGCTCATTTTTCACTTCCTGGCATACTTTTTTCTTCTGCAGAAAAGTCACTTATAAACAGTACGCATACTTTTTTTATAGCTGCAGCATAGACATGCTGTTATAAAGCCACTTTGAAACCTCAAAAAAGTAAAGTTGCTATTTAGGTCATGCTCATAAGAAAGAGAAGCTGCTAAGAATGCCTCACGAATTAATTGTTGAGTCATAATGAATATTCTTTGTTGCTGTGCAAAATAATGCAAAATGTCCTACATCTCAAAAAAAAAATCGGGAAACATTTCAGTGACCTGCTGCGTGCTTGCTGAAACACACACACACACAAAAAAGAAAATGAGGGTGGGGACCAATGTTGTGTGCACAAAGGAAGTTGAGTAGCTGAGGAAGTCATCGCCGAGCTCTACGACAGCAGACTTGGCATGGCAAGGAGTCATAGAGCACTGGCACAACAGTGTTGCATCGGCTTCAGCTCTTTCCACGCACTTTTGATGGCCTTCCATAACTCATCAGAATTTGCAATGTGCAGGACCATTTTTTGCAAATTGGATTTTAATGCCTGAAATGTTTTCAGTGGCTTTCATATCAGCGACCTTAGGAAGCCAAGCTAGTGTAATGGGCTACAAAGCTTTTCAAGGTGCACTTTCACAATGTGTGCCGTGAGGATAGGGAAAGAATGCTGCGGCAGAAAATGCCCATTCTTGTAAACCATGATTGACAGCGCTTAACCACACTGCCAGAGTAAAGAACACATAAATGACGAACACAGGTGCTGAACTTCAATTTTATTCTGTAACTGCTAATACTCTGCTTATATACCCATAAAGGCACAGACAAGTGGCGATTTTTGACACTTGTGGCAACAAAAACTAATGTGACAAATAAAAACCAAAAGAAGTACCGAAAGGACAAACCTGAACGAGGAGAGAATGAAATAGGCAAGTTATCTTTTAAGCTGCCAACACATGGAAAGTGGACTAATAAGAACAAAAAAAATACAAATGTGGAAGGGGAGCAGAAAATGGGTAGCAGAGGTAAAGCTAACAATTAGCACAGCAAAACGCATAAGATGAAGTGCACTGAAACTGAAAAAAAAAAGCGTCATGAACAACAAAAATGAAGCCAACAATTGACATTGCCAAATGCAGAACACAAGCAGTACTAAATAGCTAAACCAAAGCAAATGAACGAAACGCGCATGATCAACAAGGGTGAAGTCAACAATTAAGATAGTGAAAGGATGAAGATGAGGTGCATAAAACCAAACAAGAATAAAATGTCAAGAAATGAATTCAACAAATGTAACAAAGCTAAAACCAGGCTAGATTAGAGAAGTCCATAAAGAAAGGCAATCTCTTTTCCCAAGAGTGAAATGGAGGTGGTGCTAACACAATCATCCTTGAGCCTCAAAATCTTGGCAGCTTCGACTATTTCATGTGTCAGCTTTACCAATGTGTTTTTAACACCTTTTTTTTTTTTCAAAGATTGGGTGGCATGGCTTCTTTGAGTCAGTTCCTGCAGTGGACAGGCAGATTCATGGGAGGTATACCTGATAAGTCATTTTAATGCTCCATTAGCCTTTCATTGATGCATCGGCTTGTTTGTCCATGTATACCTTACGGCAAGTGAAATGCTTATAGTGAGCACCTTCTGCACATGCTGCTAAGGGTTTTCTGTGCTTCTTGGTGCAGCACCTTTTCTTTTTCATTAACAATCCACGAAAGCTGCAATAGTTTCTCAGGGGCAGAAAAGAACGTCAACTCCTGCTTTTTTTTTTTCACTCATCGTAAGGTTGTGGGAAATTTGGTGCATGGAACGAATCACTGCAACCTTTTTGCGTGGCCTGTGCACTTCAGCCAGTGGTTGTGTTTTTGCACTTGGTGTTTTTCAGCACTTTTTCTGCGACAGTGGAGAGGACTTGTAATGGGTACCCTGATTGCGTGAGCCTGCATACCTTATTCAAGAAGCTTTCTTGCAATTTGTGCTCGCATGACTTGTTCAAAGCGTTGACAAGGGCAGACAGGATGATATTTCTTTTGACCAGCTTTGGAACGAGCGGAGTTGCATGTTAGGAAGGGATTGTTTCCCCTTGGTCCAAATGCCCGGCACACATAACTGGATGGAAAGAAGATTCTTAGTTCCAGGATGTGCATGGAATCATTGTCCGGCATTTCGTGCATAAATTTAAGGGGAGCCAGGGCACTCTTAAGGACACTAAAAATTTCAGGTACTTCATGAAAAAAAAAAGGCTTCCTTGTCACAGTCGAAAAGAACTAAGAAATCATCCGCAAAGCAGAAAATATTTTTAACTTGTTAGTGTTTGAAGTGGTTCCTGAGACTTCTGTCATGCATAGCTAAGAACAGATCACTGAGAACGGGGCAATACATGATAAAATGCAGATCCTGTGACTTTGGATATAGTGTAAACCATTTCATTCTACAAATGTTGATTTTAGGTACTCAGAAAGCATAACCAAGAAACCATCTACAGAGACACCACACAATCTGGAAGGATACGGCTCCAGGTTTGTCGATAGCTTCACGAACACATTTCATGAGGTCCCCCATCTTGAGGTATAGAATAAAATAATTTTAACATCTGTAGAAAAAACACTGTAGGCTTTCTTTCTATTCCAGTTCAAAGACCTAATGATTTCATCTGCATTCTTTACCAGAAAGGGATCATCGATAGAAAGCAATTTCTGGTTGCCTTGCAAATACATAGCGACGTCTTTCTGCCAGGTATCCTCCGAAACAATAACGCACAGAGGGCACGAGAGGTATATCTGGCAGAAAGACGTCACTATGTATTTGCAAGGCAACCTGAAATTGCTTTCTATCGATGATTTCTTTCTGGTAAAGAATACAGATGTAGTCATTAGGTTTTTGAACGGGAAAAGAAACAAAGCCTATCATGCCTTTTCTATAAATGCAAAAGGCTTGTTTTATTCTATACCTCAAGATGGACCTCATGAAATGCGTTCGCAAAGCTATTGACAGACATGGAACCATATCCTCCCAGAGTGAGTGTGGTGTCTCTGTAGATGGTCTCTTAGAATTGCTTTCTGTGTATCTAAAATAAACATTTGCAGAATGGAATGATTCACACCTTATCCAAAAGCACGGGATCTGCATCATATCATGTACTACTTACTCCCTTGCTCAGTGATCTGTTCTTAGTTATGCATGACAGTAGTCTCAGGAATCACTTTGAAAACTCACGAGTTCAAAACATTTTCCGCTTTGGGGACGACTTCTTAGTTATTTTAGACTGTGACGTAGAAACCTTTTTTCATGAAGTACCTGAAGTTTTGAGTGTCTTTAAGAGTATCCTGGCTCCCCTTGAATTAAAGCAAGAAATGGCAGACAATGATTCCATGTGCTTCCTGGAACTAAGCATCTTTTTACACCCAGTCACGTGAGCTGGGCATTTGAACCAAGGGGCAACAAGCCCTTCCTATCATATGACTCCGCTCGTTCAAAGCTGGTTAGAAAGAATATCATCCAGTCTGCCCTTGTCAACGCCTTGAACAAGTCATGCGAGCACAAATTGCAAGAAAGCTTCTTGAAAAGTATGCAGGCTCACGCAATCAGGGTACCCGTTACAAGTCCTTTCCACTATCGCAGAAAAAGTGCTGAAAAAAACACCAAGTGCAAAAAACTGAACCACTGGCTGAAGCACATAGGCAACGCGATAATGTTGCAGGGATTCCTTACATGCACCAAATTTCCCACAACCTTACGACGAGTGAAAAGAAAGCAGGAGTCGACGTTGTTTTCTGCCCCCGAGCAACTATTGCAGCTTTGTTGAATCGTTAATGAAAAAGAAAAGCAAAAAAATAAATAAAAAAGAGGCCGCACTAAGAAGCGCAGAAAATCCTTAGCAGCACGTGCGGAAGGCGCTCACTCTAACCCTTTCACTTGCCGTAAGCTATACATGGATCAAACTGGCCGATGAAGGCTAACGGAGCATTAAAATAACTTATCAGGTATATCCCCCAGGAATCTGCCCGTCCACTGCAGGAACTGACTCAAGGCAGCCATGCCACCCAATCTTCGAAAAAGATCTGTGTTAAAAACGCATCGGTATAAGCTGACACATGAAATAGTTAAAGCTGCCAAGATTTTGAGGCTCAAGGATGATTGTGTTAGCACCCCCTCGACTTCACTATTGAAAAAAAAGATTGCCTTTCTTTATGGACTTCTCTAATCTAGCCTGGTTTCGGCTTTATAACAATTGTTGAATTCATTTCTTGACATTTTATCTTTATTGTTTCGTTTTATGCACCTCATCTTCATCCTTTCGCAATGTAATTGTGGACTACTTCACCCTTGTTGCTCATGAGCGTTTCCTTCATTTGCTTTGTTTTACCTATTTAGTGCTCATCTTCTGCATTTAGCGGTCAATTGTTGGCTTCATCTTTCTTGTCATGCACCTTTTCTTTCAGTTTTAGTGTACTTCATCTCGTGCGTTTTGCTGTGTTAATTGTTAGCTGACCTCTATTACCCATTTTCTGTTACCATAGCATTTCTTTTTTTTTTTTTTTTTGCTGTTATTAGTCCGTTGTTCCACGTGTTGGCGGCTTAAAAAATGATTTGCCTATTTTGTTCTCCCCTTGTTCGGGTTTGCTCTTACGGTACTTCTTTTTGTTTTTATTTGTCACAAGTGTCGAAAATCACCACTAGTCGGTGCCTTTATGGGTATATAAGCAGAGTATCGGTGGTTCCAGAATAAGGTTAAAGTTCAGAGGCTGTGTTCGTCTTTTATGTGTTTACTCTGTCCGCGTGGTTAATTAAGCACTGTCAATCATGAATCAACACGACTAGCCCGACAACTTTTTTTATCCTTGCAAGGTCCTTCTAGCAGGTGAGAAAGGAGCTGGTGGCAATGATTACAAAATAAGCTTGGGAGCTCAGATGGCAATCAATGCAGGGAAGAGGTGAGAGGCTGTCTTTGTGGTAACCTCTCCCCCCCCCCCCCCCTTCACATGTTTAAGGATTATTGAGTGCTTGGCCTGAGGCCATTGACATAAAGGGGATCATACCTTAAAATAGCAGTATTTAATGAAAGTTAGAGCCTTGGCAGCAAAACAAACATGGTATATAAGAAAGCAAGCCACAGGTCAAAAGACAAAAGTATAATCATTTACTTTTTAGCAACTAGGCAGCACTCTTTTTGTTTCTAGGCCCACCCAGTACAGGCCCACCCAGTACTGCCTTAAAGTTAGGACTTTTGTGTAGCCATCCTATCTGAATCCTGCTTTATCACGCCTTTGCCTAATAAATTTATCTGACACATTAAGGCTCAGGGCAGCCCTTATCTCACCCCCTGTTATGAACAGGCTGTCACTAACAGAGGCAACAATTTGTAAATTCCTTTTGGTTACTTTTTGGTGAGATAGCGGGAAGCATCTTTGATTTGGTCTTCATCCCGGTAAGTGTGTATGATTATGCCCTCTGAAGCCTCAGCCACTCCAGTTGCTTTTCTGTAGTGCGCTGTCCAGTGACGTCCCTCTAATTCAGAATCTTGTCGCTTGAGGTATCGCGGCAGCCTTGTAGGTCCGTAGCCATGCTGACGCTCTAAGTAATGCATGTTGATAACTGTCCATTTTACAGATTGAAAAAGCATTCACATCAGAAAGTGAGAAATGAACGATCCATAAATGGGTGTGTTTGGCCAGTGTTTAAATTGCATTTCTTCAATTGTTTGCTGTATAGGACAGTCTTCAGAACATAAAATATGAGCAAGGCCGTTTGTCTACTCATGCTGCCTGTTCATCTGAAGTGTGCTAATGTGGAGTAACATCCTTAAAGAACAGTGTAGCAGATGTGGGCATGCTATTCAACCCATGTACAACCTCTTGACCAATCACTTTGTGACTAAGTGCAGTTACTACAGGCCTACTATTGCCTTCCATGCTAGGTGTGTATTAATTGTTGCACTCTTTATTTAATCTTGAGAGAATGATCTGTGTAGGTAATTGCATAAAATGGATCACTACCTTATTTTGACAACTGATTTATTGCTATTGCTGCCATGCAGCATGTGACACTGATTGAGTGTAGAGTTCTCAAGCACTTCCTTCCAGCCAATGCTTGGTTTAATAATTTTGTTGTCATTGGTCTTGTGTTGTTAAGTAATGGCAATAATTAGTGAACTGGTTGATCTTGTGCCCTTCCAGCAGGTGTGCTTCTGCTTGGCAGCACATGAAAATCAGTAATTCTTGTTTATAAGTCACTGTATCTGTTCTGTTCCTAAACATGTAATTGTACTCAAGGGGACTCAATCACAGTTCTTCAATGCTGCTTTTTTGTAATACACTAGTTGACTTTGCTTTATATTTGATGATATGTATTCTTTCCTTGACTGTCATTGTGTATATCAGTGGGCCTGTTAGATTATCCACTGTCCGCAGGTCACCTGAGTATAGCCCAGCCATTTGTTTACTAGGGTTGCTCTGGCGTTAGTCTTTCTCCAGGTGGACAGTTCCGGGATACCTGCTGGCTGCTAGACTTGCCAGGATGATTTTATGTTGGCTGCTCACATCCAACTAGCAAACAACGAAGAGGCGATGGGTGAGTAATGTCTGCGGCTGTTTTTATTGACTAGGACCGCAGAACTTCGGGTGAAATTTTCTTTTGTTTTTAGGGTGTCTTTAATAATGTGCAGGCAGGTGCTCATTTCAGCTGATCTGCAGTGCTCATCTATTACATCTTTAACTGTCGCTGCATACATATTTAGTTTGCAGGAGTCAAGTGGATGCAGCTAGCACAGAACCGGGTTAAGTGGAGAAATATGGGAGAGGCTTTCACCCTGCAGTGGGTATAATCAGGCTGATGATGATGAAATATTTTGTATGTGTGTGACATTGTCTCCCATTACATAATTTACAAGATCAGATGATCATTCCATATCGAGCTTAATGAGTTCGGATTTGCAAATTATATTTGATCTGTCAAGTTCTAGCATCAACTTATTTTACAGCATTGTTCGAGGACCTTCTCGAGCGTGAGAGCAGACCTCAATTCCCTGTGCACTCAGGCATGCGCATTCATGCAGGTATATCGGCAGCATGCGACACACGGTCTGAGTGTTCGGTATTTACTTTTCTAGCGCAGTGGAAAGGACATACTTTGGTAATTGCTCAGAAATATTTTAAGATGTAACGCATGCGTGCACTATCACGTTTCACTCGATTCGTTAAGGTGGTCACGACAGCTAACAACTGAGCATAAACTGGTTATTGCATTTCACTCCTCACACGTTAAATTATAAATCCTCGAAATTTGAGCTCATTCGGTGCAGCAGATAGTTTTAAAAATAATTTTTATTATTATTGAAATTGGCTTTCTGGTCACAACCATTGACCGCTGACGTCATGAGATATCATTCCCATGTCGTCTGCTATTCGCGATGTAGGCTATGTAGGCTGCACTTTTGCATTCATGCTTGGATGGTGGTCACAGATTTTTTTTCAGCAAAAATATTTTATTCGCATATTCTCTTTTCTTTGAAAAGCCTGTACTATTAATATGCGACTTTAGTGATCCTCGGACTTGTTTTGGGCTTCGTCTAGAGGTTGCCGAGGAGGCTGAAATGGACAGGCTCATGCTGTATAATTCAGCATACAATCAGAAGCATATTATTCTTACGCTATGAGATTTAGCTTGTTTAAGCAACAAGCGCTCACGCATATAAAAAGGGACTTGTCCGTTTCTTTCCACCGTGTACCTGCGCCACGAAAGTGGGGAGGGGTTAGCATTATGTTCCTGACTGCTGAGGTATTGCCGTTGCTCTTTCGGTCCAAAAACTAAGAGTAAGCAAGCATTACCTTGAGGCGAGAGCATACCTTGCAACATTAAAGGAGCAGACAAAACTTTTGAACAAAGCGATACCTCTTGACGACCTTCCGTTGATCAGTTCCGTCAGTGTCGCGAGGCCGAAAACCTCACTACGGTGATAGGTGACCGCTGGTCGTGCTGGTGTCGTCGCCAGTGTAATGCGAAAAATCATGCGTCGATAAGCTAAAGCTGATAAGCTGACTGTGACCGTGCCTTATGCTGAAGGAAACATGCCTTATTCTATATTGCTTTTGTGCAGTAGCATCTTCATCAAGCACTTTCGTCTGAGGGTCGGCCACTGAGTCAATCAACTCACCCCCCCCCCCCCCTCCCTGCAAAGAAAAAAAAAATGTGTCCTTTGATATTGCAGCCAGCATTTCAGACGACGCTCCACCGTGTATAGTCTTCTGTCCGCAGTAATAAGAATGTTTTTAATATGAAAGCGCCTCTACTTTAATAAAACTAGCAGCACACCTCTGATTTGGATTCATTATGCAATTGGGGCTGGTACAAAAGCAGCCAATGGTGTGTGCTGTGCCTTCACTGTGGGGAACAACTGCCAGCATGACCAGCATGGCAGTACGGCCTTGCATGTTGTTTTCCATGCATGAGGGCTCACACGGGGAAGATTGGGAAAAAATAAGGTGATAGATAGTGCATGCATTTGGCATTTCTCAAATATTTCTGAGTGTTTTCTAAAACACTTCCTTTTTTCACTGTGCAGAAAAATGAAATGAAGACGTGAAAAATTAATGCACTCATGATACTGATGTACTGTCTTTGCCAGAAGTAACCAGGCTGCGTGTTCCGCTTCTCTGTCTGTTAGCAGAGAATTCACAAAACTTCTGATGCTGTAAATTGGTGCAAAATAATTGAGAGCTCCTGTCTTCACTTACCAAAAAGTTATGATCCTCAGGGGATCCATTTTAGCTTCAGAATACAAGCAAGAAGCAAAACATGCAGCCTGGTTACTTTTGGCAAACACGGTACATGCACTTATTAATGTACCTTCTCGAGTAAGTACTGGGAGCTGCAACCCACGGCAATGCTCGAGAAGGTCCTCAAACAGCAAGTCAAGTAAAATAAGCTGAGTACGGACTTGAGAGATGAAACGTATTTTGCAAATAAATCGATTTAATGAGCATAGTATGATGCAAACATCCGCACTTGTAAATGGTGAGAAGAGATATGTTGCCCCACATACACAAAATAAGTAAGTAATGGCAATGGAAAGACACACAAGATGTCCACCACGACTGGCAGAAATAAGCACTATCCTTGAGATTGTAGGAAATGTCGTGTTCACTGAAGTACCGCACATGCTCACCACTTCCATATAACCTCTGTCGTCTGCTAGCTGCCCAAGCGCAACCCACACTAAATCGTCCTTGTGAGAGTGTGGCATCCAGCAGCATATCATCAGAGAAAAAATAACCCCCCCCCCCCCCATACACAGAAAAATGTAAGAGCTGGCTCCAAGCTCGGGCTCCCCTTAGGCTAATAACTTAAGCCCAGTGACAAGGCGGCGCATATGCGGAAACTAACGATAAAAAAGAGTAAGCGTGACAAATGTCTCTTAAATGTAATTTATGTTCATTATTTTATCTGTGTTTGCTGTGTTTTTGGTCATTTATTTTTAATGTGACAGTATTGAAGGCCCCGTTTCCCCAAAATCTTGCATTGTTGTTGGCAACGTCGTGAGCAAATAGTCATGAGCAGGGTTCTAGCATTTGGTAATAAGCAGGTGACATTTTTGTGGGTCAGGCATTGATTTTTGGTGTTAGTTTGTGTGGCATCATGAGGTCGCATGAGATGCCGAATTGCCTGGAGCCCCTTACGATTTAAGGGTGAGATGGCAATCAAGCCCTTCCGAGTCGCACTTTTGTACAATGTTGCTAAAGCAGGTATATATAATGTGAGGTTGTCTTTCAGATAATGTGGTAGCTTATCACTGTATGCTAATGAATGTTTGAGATAAATGGATCAGTGACGAAGCGAATAGCAGTATGCAGGTATGAAAATGAGGGTCACCTTGTAGAAATGCAGACTGGAGACAGTCACACTACCACATTATACCCTTAAAGGCAGACTTTAAGTATCCCTCCAGGTCTTAATTTTAATTTATTTATCCGAGGGCTGTTTTTAGCACCTGTTTTCGTTCCGGATTTGGTTTTCATTTATAATCGTGTGGATTTAAGGTAGTCTCATTTCTCGCAAGGGTGGAAGAACGGGCTAGTTGCTGGTTCATATTGGGAAAGGAAAAAATGATGGCACACTCGACAAAGTGCTGTGTTGTCATTTTTTTGTACATGTCTCAAAAATGCGCTCTTATTTTTTCTCAAGCTCTCTGTTCTTACTGAGCTTTTTCATTTCACCTCAGATGCATGACCTACAGTAATGAAGGACATGCCTCTTTGTTTATGCCTTATCACTTAATGTTGTGGTATTATATATTTTTTTCTTATGTGTTTTAGATAAAAAGAACGACCGAGGTTGCCCTGCTTTGTTATATTGAACAACAATGCACCGTAAAGTCATCCCGCTGTCAAAACATGCATGAACATCAGAGCATATCCTACCTTCCGTTATCGCTCTCACAGAAAGTGTCTAGTATGCAGAAACAATAAGGCGGTAGGCATTGCTAGTGAAGTTAACTGCCGCCCGACCACATTTCTTTGGTATGTATGATCAGGTCGTTTAGGCTTTTTGAGAAAATGTATTGCATAAAAGGGTTGCCTTTTCTCAGTATTTACACTCGGCAAAGTGCTAGACTGCATTATGCAAAGATAGTCTGCAGTCTACCTCTCCCTTCTTGCCACCCTGCTGAAAGATATCTGTTGTCTACCTGTAGCAATGCATCAGTCTGTTATTTCAGGCTACTAGGGAAAGTGACACTATGCACAGGCAACCGTAATAAGCATACTTATTGAGTCCCCACTAGCAACGTAAAGCAATTTGCCTTTAGGAATGCAATAATAAAGCAGTTGAGGTGTTCACGGCAGCTGGTGGTAAGGTGGGTCAGCGTTTTTGTCATCAACCCTCAACAGTTAAAGGCTAACCAAGCACATGTGCATGCAGAACATCAATTGTACGCATAGTTTTTGTTTAAAGCATTCTAGCTGCACATCGAGCTTTAAATAAACTGATACCCAGTCGCCGTTGCTCTACTTTTGAAGCAACCTTTCTGCACAAGTAGATCTGCACATACCAACAAGCCTGGCAGGAAGTGGCTCTTTAGCATAACACCATCGGCTGCTGTCTAGTTTCAATTGATGAGTGTGCACTGCTCTACCTACAAAGGAGAGGTGCAGATTATTTGCTCTGTGTGCTATCTGCACACTTCAGTAATGGAGAAGGCGCAGATCCAGTTGGGCAGGTGACACATTGTCATGTGACCAGTTCGGCTAACAAAGCATACTCCGTGGCTCGTATTCAAACTTCTCAAAGCCCTGTTAGTGGTTGATCACTGCCAGTGTAGAATAGCATGAGTGAAGCTGCTGCTACCCTGATTCTGCTCACACTTCAGAAGTTTTGCCTAGCCGGCACACTGACGGACCGACTGATTGACCTTGTAGCCTGTAAGCATGTGCTCGGGCAGTGGTTAACTTTACTAGTGCTTCTGATTTATAGTTTCTTGCACTGTTTTTTACATGCTCGACACTTTCTTTGAGGATGATAATGGGAGTTAGGATGTACTCTGATCTTCATGCATGTTTTGACAGTAGGGTGACTAAATGGTGCATTGTTGTTCATTACAACAAAGCAGGGTGACCTCAGTAGTTTTTTTGTCTCAAACTCAATGCTATAAACACATATTTTGACAGTAGCTCCACCCTCGTTCACAATAAGCATTTGTTATAGCTGAGGCCAATATAGGTGGGCTCTACTTCAGAGCTACAAAAATGTAGTGAAACCAGTACCAACAAGTTCCATAAGTACTCACCGGTACCAAGCTGTCGAGGATTTTCTCTTTAGTCTGACATATCGAATACACACACATGTGGCAGCTGTTAAATTAGGTTTAAAAAAATAAAAACAACAGTAGGCGATAATGCATAAACAAATTCATCTTCTTCATTGCTGTAGGTAATGCATCTGGGGTGGAATGAAAAAACTCAGTAAGAACAGAGAGCTAGGGAAAAAAATAAACCGCACTCCTAAGACATCGACAAAGAAAGAGATGACAACACAGCGCTTTGTCCTTGTCTCAAGAGTGTGGTTTTTTTCCCCCGAGATGAACTGCCAGCTAGCTAATTTTTCCACCCTTTCAGGAACAGAGACCACCTTAAATCGACGCAGTGCTACAAATGGAAACCAAGTTCGGAAGGAAAGCAGGTGTTAAGAAATCTCGGAAAAATAAATTAAACCTAATTTTAAAACCTGCAGGGATACCTAAAGTCTGCCTTTAAGGGTATGCTGCTAGTTGCTTCGTCACTGATCCATTTATTTCAAACATTTATTAGCATACAGTGATAAGCTACCACATTATCTGAAAGACAACCTGACATAGATATATATACTTGCTTTAACAACATTGTACAGAAGTGCGACTCGGAGGGGCTTGATTGCCATCTCACCCTTCAATCGTAAGGAGCTGCTAGCAATTCGGCATCTCATGCGGCCTCATGATGCCACACAAACTAACCAAAAATCAATGCCTGACCCACAAAAATGTCACCTGCTTATTACCAAATGCTAGAACCCTGCTTACGACTATTTGCTCACCACATTGTCAACAATAATGTAAGATTTTGGGGAGAATGGGGCCTTCTATACTGTCGCATTGAAAATAAATGACCAAAAGCACAGCAAAACCAGGTAAAATAATGAATATAAATTACGTTTAAGAGACGTTCGTCACACTTACTCTTCTTTTTTATTGTTAGTTTCCGCATATGTGCTGCCTTTTCACTGCACTTAAGTTATCTCATTAGCCTAGGGGCGCCCGAGCGTGGAGCCAGCTCTTGCATTTTTCTGTGTGTAGGGAGGGGGGGAAGGGCTACTTTTGGTTGCTCCAGGATGCGTTCATTTTTTCTCGACAATATGCTGCTGGATGCCAGACTCTCACAAGGACGATTTAGTGCGGGCTGCACTTGGGTAGCTAGCAGACGACAGAGGTGATATGGAAGTGGTGAGCATGTGCGGTACTTCATTGAACACAATCTCAAAAATAGTGCTTATTTCTGCCACTCGTGGTGGACATCATGTGTGTCTTTCCATTGCCATTGTTTACTTATTTTGTGTATGTGGGGCAACATATCTCTTCTCACCATTTAAAAGTGCATATGTTTGCGTCATACTATGCGCATTAAGCCGATTGATTTGTAAAATGCGTTTCATCTCTCAAGTCCATACTCTGTTTATTTTACATAGCTTGCTATTTTATGGCTTTCTCGAGCATTAGCGCGGATTGCAGCTCCCCATGTTTAGTCAGGAGGCATATTAATTCGTACATGTACATCAGTATCATGAGTGCACTCATTTTTCACATCTTCATTTCATTTTTCTGCAAAGTGGAAAAAGGACGTGTTTTGGAAAACACTCAAATATTTGAGAAATGACCAATGCATGCACTATCTATCTTTTTATTCGTTCCCAATCTTCCCCATGTGAGCCATCATGCATGGACACCAACATGCAAGGACTGTCACGTTGGTCATGCTAGCGGTTTCTTCACAGTGACGGCACAGCACACATCATTGGCTGCTTTTGTACCAGCCCCAATTGCATAAAGAATTCAAACCTGCGGTGTGCAGCTTAACTTTTATTTATGGTAGAGGCGCTTGCATATTAAAAACATTCTTATCGACGTTATGCATGGATGACTGCATGCAACAGACACTTTCGTGTCAGCTCTACCACATAGTGTCCTCTTTTCCCCAGATTGATTCCTAAGACTGCATTGCATTCCCATCCAGCAATGGAGCCAAAGTTCGAGCTTCACCGATGCTGGCATCGACAAATCCCATTGATGCTCTCTCTCTCATGCTCCCTGTTTCCACACTCCTTTTATGTTGAGCTTTGAGAAACTAAAATCAGCTTTAAACCTGTGCCCTTTTAGCCATTTAAAGCTGTGTCTAGCTGGGTCAAAGCTATTGCATGACCTTTCAATTTTTTTTTTACATATGTTTTGTGACTCCTAAAATTGTGACTCCCATTTGAGAAACATTGCTTTTTGATGACTGAAGTGAAACATGATAGTGCATGCATGTGGTACATCTCAAATATATCTGAGCTATTACCAGAGCATGTCCTCATTTCCACTGCATTGAAAAATAGAATACCATAAACTCAGATTGTGCTTTACACACTGACGATATGGTTGCATGAATGCGCATGCCTGAGCTTGTACTGAGGGCTATGATCTGTCACACTCGAGAAGGTCATTAAATGGTACCATAAAATAAGCCAAGGCTACGCACTTGACAGATGAAAGATATATAGGGAATCCGGGTTCAGTGAGTTCATTATGAAATAGAAATCTGCAATTGTCAGTTGCCTGGTGGGAAAGAGTGCCACATGCATATTATACGTATATAAGCAGCGACAGCTGAAAAGATACCATAGGTGGGCACCATGGATCAGCTAAGAGCACCTATGATGCCCTCGGATAAAAGAAATGTCGCATGATACTCCCCTGTCCTTCTATTCAGTTTAAAAATAGTGCATAAATTTTTCACTTCCATATCACCTCTCCATTGTCTGCTAGTTGGAGGGCTGCAGCTAGTATAAAATAATCCTGGCATGTCTGGCTGCCAGTAGGTACAAACAAGACAAATATGAATAAAAATGGGAAACGTTGCTTTATGCTTTCGCTAGTTTCGCTGGCTGCTGGCTTCCCTTATGTAATTTGTCATTTGATAGATTTCATTACTACAAAAGCAGTGTCACTTCAAAATTTACATTGTCATGGTCTTGCCTGAATGGCAGTATTAACTTAAAATTGTATAGACATGCCACAGCATTCATGGCTTTATTCTGGATATAGTCTGATATAGGCATTTTGAGCAAAAATCATGGGCATATCTCTAGCAGGTGGTGGTTGGCTGGTGACATGGTTGGACACTGCTCAGTGGTTGTGCACGTCACGAGTCTAAATGACACGGCTAAGTTGGCAGATAGGAATTCTGGCTTTAACCAAGCCATTAAATGTGCCCGAGTGACCTAGGGGTGGCATGTCTTTGTCTGGATCCAAGGCTCTTTGGATCCAGTCAACCAGGCATCCCCAGGTGACTCAGGCAGGTTCAGATGGCTTGGTTAAAGCAGGTCTCTATACTTTATGTGGTCTAACATAATGTGATGGCTTACAACTGTGTTAATGAGTATGCACAACATAATAGAATAGATTGTGGGGTTACTCATTTAGCCTGTAGTGAAGTGTCTGCACATGAATGAGAATCCACACGGAAGCCCCAATGTGCTCCATCATACACTTAAGGTAGAGTTTAATGTGCCCCCGATTTTTTTGGGTTGTCTTTGTAACAGTGTGCATGACTATACATGGATTACAATCTCCATGTATAGTATATGTTAATACAATCTCTCCCATCATCTGTTTCAATTTCAACGCAATAGCAATGGCTGTGTCAGAAATCAGTATAGGTCATGGAAGGCATGAAAAACAAGAAACTGCAATATCTGCTTCATGATTTTATTCACTATATCGCTGAAGCTAGCCTGGTTCAGGAACAGTCATCACACCGAACGTGCCTTTATGACCTTCCTGATATTTGACACAAAAGCCTTCACCTGGATTCTGAATATAACTAAACTCAAGGATTCATTCAAGTTATTAACACGAAAGCGTTACTTCGCTATGTTCACAGATTTCTGTCCGTAGACCGCACCCGCAAAATCGTGTCCGCAGCAGTTGTGAGTAATTAAGAAACGTGAGAGGTTAATGAGTGGTGTCAATCGATAGAGGCTGACATAATGTTGCTGATGAAAAATAGGCCAATAAGCTAGTTAGGTAATTAATTACAGGCAAAAAATGTAAAAGTTCTCTGCAGCAGTTGTGAGTAATTGAGAGGTGGTAGAGGTTAATGAGTGGTCCAATTGATAGAGGGTGACATAGTGTTGTGTCGGAATAATAATTAGGCCAATAAGGTAATTAGGTAATTAATTAGAGGCAAAACATGCAAAATCGTGTCCGTAGCAGTTGTGAGTGATTGAGAAATCGTAGAGGTTAATGAGTGGTGTTAATCGATAGAGGGTGATGTAATGTGTGCAAAAAAATTATTAGGCCATTAAGGTAATTAATTAGAGGCAAAAAATGAAACAGTAAAGGCAAAAATAGTCTCATTAGCTAATGGCTTGGTGCCACATTTGAATGTATCAAATACTAAAATAATTAAACCAGTGAACTAAGGTGACTTCAAGGGTGTGACATCACACAACCTGAAGTTGACCTAAAAAAGGGCATATGAAGGGATTAGCATGCAATTTCAAAGTACCAAAGACTAAAGTAGTTAAGGCAGTCAATTAGAGTGGCGTCAAAGGTGTGACGTCACGCTACTGGAAATAGAGCTGAAAAAGGACATAGGAAGGGATTGTGCAATTTGAAAGTACCAAAGACTAAAATGAATAAACAAGAAGTGGATAATGTGAGCTAGAGGCTGTGATGTCACACAACCAACCGGAAGTCTAGCTGAAGAAGGGCATAGGAGGGGATTGGTGCACAATTTGAAAGTACCAAATAAAATGGGTAAACAATAAGTGAATTAAGCAACCAGAAGCAATCAACAGCAGATTCCGTGCTTTTGCATTACTCCAATTCAGATTCTGCAGCGCTCTTTTTAGTTGTAGATGGATGCCACTCTGCAGAAGCGGCCTCAGTAAACTCCAGAGGGAGTGGAGGTTCGCCAGTACAGCTGCACGTGTTCTACATCCAAAGCCAATTCTCGAGCAACAAACGGTCCAGTGCAGGCCGGGCTTGTGTTTAGCCTCTGAGGGACTAGCATAGTGATATTCCCACTTGAGGTATAGCAAATTGGCAGTCAGAATAAACGAGGTATGTGGATTTCTAGATCACTAGCTTTGTTTAATGATTTGGAATGAAAAGTCTACACTTGGTCATGATGTGCCACTGCTAGGGCATACCTAGGTGGCGACCCCAGGCCTTCACACAAAGTTTTGTTTTGTTGCATTAGCTGTAGGTTAAAATGAAAACTTGAGATTAGGAGTATGTTTAGTTGCTTATAATAGTTTGCTTTAACCTTCCTTGCATTGTTTTTATTCCATATGCAGGCACCTGAAAAATGCAAGGATATCTTGAGCGGCTTCACTCGGCTCGGCAAGCTGCGATGTGGTCGAGCGGCAGGATAACTAGATTAAAACTTTGCTCACAGGATCACTTGGCTTGTAGCAGTGTTCTGGGCATCTAATGCCAAGTAGACTGTGGTGTCGAAAACACTGATGGGCCTAGACCTCACAGAGCACATCCCAAATGTATTGCTGGCATGCACAGCAATTGTGAGAAAATAAAAGCTGTCATCAGCATGCTTTTGCGTCCCTATTTATTGAAGCACCGATTTCACATCACAGACTGTTGTGTGTATGGTGCAAGAAATGTGGAAAAAATTTGGTCACAAATATTGAAGTTTGTACAGTGAAGCAAAATTTGTTTATTCACCATTGAACAGTGTAGTGGAAATACTGTGCACCATTTTGCAGAGGAAGGTATGGCCAAAGTGAGTCCTACAAAACATATAGCTAGAACTGATTTAAAAAATGGTAGGATATGTAAAACAGGCCATGAAATTTCATTAGAAGGAGTAAAATAAAACTCCTTCAAGGAGTACAGGCACTCCTATCAGTGGAGTCCTTGAACTCCTCCTGGAAGAGTTGCAGGACGCTACTACAGTGTGTAGTTTTACTCCTTTCGGAGGAGTGCCTTTACTCTATTCACAGGAGTAGCGCAGTACTCCATCAATGGAGTCTGATTACTCTATGGCTAGGGAGAGTTCTTTTACTCTGGAAAAAGGAGTCGTATACGGGACAAGCGAAAACTCCTCCAAATGGAGTTCTAGTACTCCTTCTGTTCTTAGAGTGCAGTTGGTCGCTGGCATGGTCAGGCACTGACTGATCGTGTGTAGTTTTCTGGCGTCACGCGATTACTTAACATGACCAATTTGGCAGGGTCTGCCAACTGGGAGGGGGGGTTCAGATGGGAAGGTGGTATTGAATCCATGCCTTCCGGGAGCCTCGGATTTCGAGTCCGACACGCTACCCCTGGGCTACGCAATCACGATCGTACGACAGGTGGTAGGTGGTCTTTCGCTAATGTCATGGGAGTCGGCAGGATCTTGTATGGAGAGGGGGCACTCTGCTGCATGTAGTAGCTTGGGGGAGGGGGGGGGGGGCAGTGCTTCTTTTGCATCCCCTTACCGACGCCCATGGTGGCACCTCATTACCGTATGCTAACGAGAGTGAGATATTAGAGGAATAAATTAAGGGATTGGTAATTAGGCGTGTAGCAAATTCCATGTATGCTAACGAAGATGTCCAAGGGGAGCCGACAAACGGGAGTCATTAAGCCGTCGCGTTATACCTTTAAAAGCAGAGCTTAAGTGAACCCGTAACTAATTTGTTTTAAAGCTGCGTCTTGCAAGGTCTTCCCTTATCAAAAATCGCTCTCGGATATTCAACTCGACCCGTATTCTGTCGATGCAAAATACGATACGATACGACACGATACAGAGTCAAGGCACGGCAAGTTGATGACGTGATTAGCTCAGGAGTTCACATACGCGCACTGAACTGCTCAGGACATCAGCGCCTCAGCTACTGACCCCAAATTTTATTGTTTTCTCTCTCCTGTTGCCCCTTTTCCTGAGAGAAGCCCAGTTACAGGTGGAATATTATTGTCTTCTCTCTCCTGTTGTCCTTTTCCCCAGCAGCAACCCAGTTACAGGTGATGTATACATAGCGGCTAAGCACCAAACACGAACAAATAAACAAAAACCAGGTACAAAGTACCGGCGTCGCGTAGAGGGTGACACGGGTGACAGTTGGGAAATAACTAGCTGTGCCGGATGTTTTTCACTGGTCCGCTGCCACTGCCGAAGGAAAAGCGTCTCTACTCCCACTGGATGCGGTGGTCGCTTTTGTTTTAGGCCTCGTCGCGTTGTCCTAAGTGGTTAGGCTGGTTTATTATTTTTTCTCTCTCTATCTGTCTCCCTCATTCATTCTCCTTGCGTTAGCTCTTCCTTCCTCCTCTCTCTTTCCTTTCCATTATGACTGCCTCGCGAACGTGAAGTGTATAACTGCTTTTTTTTGTGTGTGGTTTTGTCGTTGTTATACTCGCCAGAGACAGCACTGGCAGCTCTGCCGGTTTCATTGTGAGGCCTAGCAAGCAGCTCACGTAGTGTAATGACAACAGCGGCCTCGTTCTGCTAGTCAGCGGCGAGTGTTTTCTTCTTGCATTGCTCCGTTTCACACGGTTAGAAAATGGTTTGAAGCCGAGGAGTCGCTTTTGTCGCTGATATGCTGCTGGCAGCTAGCCCGCTTTCACGTGAGCATGCAGGAGCGTCGGCGGATTCATGAATATGCAGCATCGCATAGCGAAGAAAGGACTGGCGTTGGTTTGGTTAGGATGTCGGCGTTGGCGATGCCAAGCCTGCGATGTGAGGAATTCGCGCTCATGCCGTACGCGTGGATCAAGTTCTTTTTACACAGCCGTAAAATGAGCGCTGCTTCCCTATACCCCTCGGCGACGATGGATACCTGTTTGTGTATTGTAGGCGGGAATAATAGTTAATTTAGCCGCCTGAGACCCCAATGTGCATTCGACTTTACGATTACGCGTGCACGTATAACGCTCGGAGTACGGTGTACATTTGAGAGAAAGCACCAATTATTTCAATTTGTAGCATCCATTAAATATTAATAAATACCAAGCTTTTAATTATGTCCAGCATCCACAGACGCGCGTTCATGGTAATGTTTCAAATGAAGATAACTTGTCCTATATGTGCTGATTTGACATTTGCCAGTGTATTTGGAAGAGACTACGCTTTAAAAAGTTTTAGTTTTATCCAACGGTAACCTCAACGTGGATTACACATGTATTTCGAGGATTTAGCGACTTGCAAGGACAGGATTATTGCATGCAAGAGTAATTCCAGAATACTTGACAAGCTGCGTTCGATTCAATCGTACGTGGTTCTCTGCACTGCCTGCACCAGTTCACGGTACGCTGCCCCAAAGCGCTCAATTAGCGGCACCCCCTGCACCCCCGTCCGCGATTGATTTTGGTGCAGTAATTGTGCCGCTCTGGTGTAAAGAACCACGGGACCCTTCGAGGATGAGGCGCAAAACAGTCGTGCGCGCTGGCGATGAGATACTTGTAAACATCGATGGTCCACTTAAAGAGATTTTTCCCCATCGTTGACGGATCAGGTGTCATTCTCCGTGAAATTGGCGAGTTCCTCTAACGACGTCCCGTCAAAACTTGAATATCTTACTGAGTTCAAAGCCGAAATATCTAGCAACAGCGCTTCAGCTGTACGGGAATTCGGTTAATTATTTGTCCGAACCAGTCGGTCTGGGTCTGAACAATGATGCAAACATCTATGTTGCCACGAAGGAAAGCACGGCGTCAGGTTCCTCATCCTCGTAGTCGGAGGACTCCACAAATCCATTAAAATAACTTCGGCGATGTTGTCGTCGATCAACTCGCAATACACGAAAATAGACGCACCGCGAGAATCACAGCTCGCAGCGGCGAGAACTGGCGAGCAGACAACAAGGCTCGATTGAAAAATGCCACCCTAGTGATGTGTGTGGCGCTCCTGACGCGCCGCACCCGAACCACAGAACCGGAAGTATACCTAGCCGGCACCTGACTGGCACCGGCGGAACATTTTCAGTATTGGTGCTGAGAAGCGATTCTGATTCAAACAAACCTGCAATGTCAATTAGTCGAGGCTAGAACTTTTTTGCGATTTGTCCGTTCCACGCTCAAGAATGTATCCAAGGGCAGCGCTCTAACAAAGGGCCATCAGACGTAGAAGCGGGTGGGATATCGTTGAAAACTTTCATGATACGTAGTGAAACTTAATAAGGTGGAAACTTCGGCCAGTTGGAAAGCATTCGAAATTATATTTTTAACGCTTCTTGAGACACAAGGGACAGAAAGAACACAAATGAGCGATCTGCCCTGTTCATATGTATTCTTTCTGTCCCTTGTATCTTAAGAAGCGCTAGCAAATATGATTTCGAACACTTGTTGAAGCTCACTCTCTGTAAAACAAAATAAAAAAGGTCCCAATGCTGATTTCTATCTCTATCGGCTATTGGCTTTTTCTCTATTTGAGACTCAAGACGTTGACAGACAAATTGTATTTTTTGCAAATTCTCTCCTTCTAAATATCACAAAGGAAGTCCGTCAATATTGCAGCTAAGAAAATGCTCTTGGGATGGCTGAATTGCAGTCTAAATGGATGCCCTCTTTTAGTACAGCGTAACGAACGTATTGACGGCACGGCGACTCCGCCGCATTGAAGAAGGAAACCAGTAGGTGCCGATTGATGGCGTAAGTAAACTGAATTTATTAAATAGGAGGCCAAACATTGATTAAATCGAATGACGTGATACCAATTAACGACAACCTTAGATTAAACAACATATCCCTCAGATATACGCGACATCTTCTGAGCAGGGGTCCCGAGAAGCAGCTCGGATGGTTGCCGTCCTCACACACTTGGCGCCAAAACCACTCTGTAATCCGTTTGCCCGGGATTCTGTAGACACTGTTTGTTACCAAGCGGAAATGCGCTTATCGGAGCCAATGAGAAGAATTTGTTTGAATCCGAGGAACCAATAGGACGCCGGTGCCCACGAGGTTGTTTCCTCCCGAGCACCGCGGGAATTCCAGGAAGAAGCAACGCATTCCCGCCTGGTACACAAATACACAAAACGTCAACCAAAACACAAGGAAAGCCACAACGCTCCGTCCGCGCCCTCAACCGTCGACACCCGATGCGAGATTACCGGGTCCGTACTCGGTGCGCTGTCCATAGAACACCACGATCCAGAGCAATAAATTGCCGCGTCTCCAAACCCCGTATGTTAACTGGCCTCGTTTGACGGCTGGGACGTGAGCTACCAAGAACTCGTCTCCTCCGCAGCCCATTAACCGCTTTTCGAATGGCGTCGATCGCAAAGAATACCCCCTGTCGTGACGCTGGGACTAAGTCGACCCGGCCTTCACTTGGTAGCGTGCAGAGACTCGGGGTTGAAGAAGGACTGAATCTTCGAAGTTGGTGAAATATGTACAAGCAGGTTTAATGGCACTTTGAGAAACTTATTTACAAGATTTACATGAAAAAGAAGGGTGCATCAGCAAAATGGCAAGCGTTAAGAGTTCATAGCGAGAAGCGTCTTGGATGAGCCGTTTACCCAGGGCTCAGAGCGACATTTCGTGCTCTGCAGCGTCCTTAAAACCCCCTATGTCCAGCCCCTCTCTGAAGATGCTGACCAACCAAATCCAGGGAACGCCCCTCAGATATCGGCATCCAATCGAACACATCACTGCACTGATGGTCTGAAGCACTGACTGGCCCGGCATTGTTTCGTTGAGCCTGGTCACTTGTTGGCGGGAAAAGCTTGGGAACGGCGAGGAGGTACATTTCTATTCTTCAGCCAAGAATCGATAGGCAGCTGGTTCCGGCAAGTGGATTTACTTCTCAGAAACCCAAGTGCACGTGGGCGCCGCATGCGCTCCCAGCATTGTCCGTTTTCGACAATTGCAAATCTTTCCTGCATTCCTGGGAAATCACTTAATGGCTGTATGCGTCATGCTCCTTTCTTGTCCTGCACGTCAGCGGACATGTCACTCTGTCGTCTCCTTTGGAAAGTAGGCATTCCTCACTGGACGATAGGGCTTCTCGACTGGAAGGGTGAACAAAAGAAAGAAAGCACTTCCTGCATTTCCCGCAGGGGAACGTTTCTTTGTGTTTTTCCAGACGTTCTCTTGACAGGGTCAATTTGTCATTCGCAGGGTGTCCACAAAGCAAAACAGGCTTACAAAACAGGATTCCTGGAAACAGGCTCACTTAGAGCCATTGGACCATCACCACATATCCACAACACTTATCCATGCCCACAGGCGAACAATAGAGCGCGCAAATGCGGATGCACGGTCGTAACACCCCTCAGAGAGAAGTCAAAGGAGACGGCGTCCTCTACGCGGTCCGGCTTGTGAGCCCCGTCCCTCCGTACAAAGGCGCGCACCCTCTGCTTAACAGGGGGAGAAAGCAACAGCCACCCCGCGCGGGCAAGAAAACAGACAGCTCCTCGGCTGTGGGTTAGGAAAATTGGCGCGCGAAATCGGCGTAGCTCGCTATGCGACAACAGCATGACAATTATTTCTTTCGACTGCCATAACATCCACTTCATCTGTGTGCTTAAGGTAATTGTTAAGAGATGAAGAAGACACACAAGTTCAAAGTCGTTTGAGCGCACAGGGTCGAAAACACAGCGGGATGTGAGTCTAAAACAGCCGCTTCACTGCTGTATCCCATTATTTTTTAGTAGCGAATACCGTCTACACTGAACGCATAAATGAGAAAAGAGAATCGCGACTGCTTCAGATTGCTGCAAGGAAAATATTCCTTAGGGAGCCACATACGTTGCAACAAATTTTTTGTAGTTTTTTCTTTTTCCTGGAAGAAAAGAGGAAAACTTTCAAGCCCACACCGACTTCAACCTGATTTACATGCCAAAATAGATTCAGAATTTCAAATACAACTCGGGATATTGAAAGGATCGCGCTGAAGAGAAGTCTACTAGCATCAATCCCTCGTAACAACACTGCTGGTCTTTGTAAGAGCTTGCTTCGCTGTAGCCGCTCAAAGTACACGGGCGCTTCCTTTTTATGCCCCAAGATGGGATCCTTTATGGGACGCCAGACACTAAAGTGTAAGGGGCTTCTTGGATTCGCTCGGGTTTAGCGTCGTGCGCATTAAAAACACAAAGAAGCCATTGCGCGCAGTTCGGATCGTAAAGTGCCTTGATTTTTGGCTTCGGCGATGCGTAGCCAGTGCCCTTTGCTCCTTTCTCGGCGTTTTACTTTTATTTCGGGCAGCACATATACCACAGGCTGCCATAAAGGCCAAGGCAGAGCGTTAGCCTAGTACGTGCAAGTCTTGTGAGGGCGCGATTATTGCGCGCCAGGTGCCATTTTTCTTTTTCCTTCTAAAGCGTTAGCAGACGCCTGAGAGTGATTGTACGCAGCTGACTGCGATAAAATCCATCGGCCGAAAGCGAGAATAAAAATGAGATCTAAACGGAAAGCTTCCATATCGAACAAAAGTATAGGATATTTTTACGTCCATGAAACTGCACTTTGCATCACGAAGGAAACTGCACAATGTAGGGCCGTGCATTAATTTCGGCCACCCGAAGAAGTCCATAAAAGCGCGTGGAGAGCTCAGAAAACAGAAGTTCCGTGTATTTCGGCCTCGCTTAGCGGGAGCTGCAGATGCAGCAGGGTGTCGAACCTGCAACCTTGCAAGAACAGCGGAGTCAGCGAGCCGCAATAGAAAAAGTGGTCGACAGAGGTGCGTTTTGGCATTCAATGCCAAGTCTAATCCGGAGCAAAAAGACGGCGCCTGTAACAGAGTTCCCCCCATTGTGTGGAGAAAAGTGACCTCACCAGGCCGAAAGTTAGAGCTATGCAGCGCTTCCATGTATCTTCATTGGTTTCGCGTACCCCCTCCACCCCCTCCTCCTCCGCTCCTTGGGCATCTCTGAGGGAACATTTAAACGCCAGATAGATGACCCGCCGTGAGGCCTTTATACAGGGTGAATACAAATTCATGTAATTAAAGAACGCACAGGCACAAGTACAACGTTATAAATTTCTAAAAAAATCAATTCGAGAAATGACAAAACCGTCCTACTCTGCAGATACAGGACTTTAACGCAACACTAATAGCGGACAAATATTCGCTAAATAATTCGGCTTACAAGCCATCAAAATCACAATAAGAGAACAGTATGAAAAACAAAAAGTGACAGGGATATCTTATCGGGTACGTGACTGTACAAGCAATTTTCAAATTGTGAAAAGATTGTTTATTCGCAGAACGGCCTCGGGCAGGAAATGCCATTGTGTTATTGTTGGGGGGAAAAATGAATATTTAAAATATTTCATACGGTCGTCATGAGTGTAACCCGATAGCTGTGAAAGCTTCATATAGGACGACAGGAACGCAGTTGCAAATAGGGGCTTGTGTTTAAATTGAAGAGATAAAACACAACAGATAAAAAAAAATTTAGCCTCGCGACCTGTCTTCATTTCGACAGTGGAGGAAGTTGTAATTCATGTGGCATGTTAGTCACAGAATCTAGTTTGACAGAATGAACCTGGCCGCCATTCTTAGAACTCTTTCCATCTTATCAATTTGTTTTGACCAATAGGGAAACCACATGACACTCAGTGTCGGACGTGCCAGCGCAAGATAGGCAGTTAGTTTTGCTTTTGTGGAAGCAGGCTTCAATTTTCGTCTAATAAATGTCTAATATGTCGGGTTGTGTACATAATGACGTGTAACATTCCGCAAATACAACCACGCAAATATGACACAAAACTTGAAGTAACGCATCAACACCTTCTAATGAGTTCGCATTGTGCACACACATAATGTAATTAGGTAAACGCGTGAAGCTTTATAGCCACGAACAACAAATGATAAAAAGGAACGAAATCATAGAGCAGGAATTGATCTCCTCTTCGATATACTTACAGTTGTTGTTGACTGCTCAGGCACGAAATAACTCAGTCAAAAAAAGAACAGGCAGAGTGCTTGTTTAACCGGGATTGAAGTTAACTTTCTGGAGTGCAGGTGGCCCGAGCTGCGAGGCCTATAGGTTAGATAAAAAGAAAATGAATAAATTGTCCGACAAAAAAGAAGCTAGGCTGCTGTAGGGAGTCACGTGACAAATGAATCAGCTCATGAGCTGCTTATTATGTACATGCAGAAAGATAATGTAAAACGTAGTCGACCATCTGCTTTTCTGGAAATGTGCCCAGCCATCTTCACGCGCGCAAAAGCAGGTGGTCTGTAACATTTTACATATAGTCTGCTGCTTTTACTGCATAAGCAGCTCGTCTGCTACCGGACAGACAATATGAGTAACTACACAGTACCGCCGTTCTTACAGTTGCACGCGCTCGTGGGTAATCCCCCCCCGCGGCGACCTATGTCTAGTACGGTAGATATTCAAGTCAGTGACGTAATGCGATGAGATATTTCAGCCACACGTACACCGAACGTTGCATGATGTGTAGCACTGATTTAGCCATTTGTTTTCCGCTGCATATGCTTGTGTGTCTGGCCACCAACGTGTGACGAATGAGCATTGCCAATCGGTGCTTTACGTGTCCCTAGCTTTTTGTAATTACCCCGTCCTTTTAAGGCGAAAACCTTGGCTCATGGGCTCCGGAAAGGTTCGCAGGAAATGGAAATGTACGCAGGGTGGGCCCTAGGGTGGCCGCCACCTTGGGTGGCTATATGGTGGCAACCCTTCATGATGAACGGTGCTTTGGACTTAGAGACATTTGATTTCACATATTGAGCCAAGGAGAAACCTCGAATAGCAGGACTGTTAATAATACTCGTACAAAGGGGTTCAAGATATAGGGCAAACAACTAAGTAGGCAATGTGCACCTTTGGTGACCAGATGATTTCAGTGGAATCAGGTTGGTTCGCTCTTGGTTAACAATTAGCCTTGCATAGGATGCCTCATAGCGCGCCTTAAGCCCTTGAGCAAAGTATCACCAATATTTGCATGCTGCAAGATCGCGAACAAGCAATCGTGACGGAATTTATCAAACGATTTAGCAAGTTCAATATGAATTAGAGCTATCTGGTCAGTTTCAGTTTCATCTGACACTCTCTAATACGACCTCTAATGCCTAGTGCATTCCTCTTAAGTTTCTGACCGCCAGCCGCATACGGTCACAAATTACCTTAGCGAACATTTTGTAATCTACATTGAAGAAGGAAATTGAACACCTTCATCAACAGTCTTCAAGTGATCAGTCTTTGCTTTTTGGTATGAATGCAGTATGCCCAGCATAGAAAGTGGAAGGCAAAAGCAAGCATCATAGATGCTTGGGAAACTTCCAGAAAAAAAGATGCAACCTCCTTGAAAAATTCTGTATCAATTTCATACCGGTTATTGTACAGGCTGAACCGGCATGAAACCGCGCGCAGCTCTGATCACCGGAATGTCCTGTATGGCCGGGGGCCCTCGTTTCTGAAAAAACAAAACCGACAACAGGCTGCAAAAATATGCAGAGCTATAAATTAACCTGATATTACATGTGAAAAATGAAAACAAAAGAGATAACAACCACAAAAGAAAGAAAAATCCGTGGACAAGCCGGGATTCGAACTGTCATTTTGACGCTCCACAGACAAGTATTTGAAAGACTACCGTCCACAGACTTTTTTTTCTTTATTATAGACTTTTACATGGGACCGGTAAAAAAAAAGTAATAGCAAAACACGTCCGCAACACATTTAGCGACCTGACGGTTTAAAATTTTTTCAGCTACTCCACGGACGGGTACGGTTATGATGGTTATATTTCTGTTTATGTAGATAACTTTGCTCTTTGGTACTTTGTATATTTTTCTCGGGTGTGGATTTCGTGGTCGCAATTCACCGATCGCCCTTTAAACACGTTGAATCATTTTTTCCTGGCTATCACGAGGGGGCCACCAATATCTCACATCAGTATTACATCGCTTTCTTGCAGGCAAACATTAGAATATCGCAATTTACTAGTGCTGATGTGTTCTGTCAACGTCTTCGATTTAACTTTTTTTTTTCTGAATGCAGAGGTATCCGGTGCACTAATACTTGTAATACTGCGTGTTGTGGCTTCAGGTGCTGCCAGCGGAGAAGCGACGAGAATACAATTCACTACCGACTAAGTGTTTTGCATATGTATAAGCACTGGAGGAAGCGTCGCCCAATATGCGGCTATCTGTGTATATTTCGATGGTCAGCGATGTGTTCAATTTATTCTCGAGCGTATTTTTGTCTCCACTAACGAAACGCTAAGTTCTTCCTTGCACCTTCGCGTTGAAGGCAGCAGACCTTCAGTCGCAGATATGAAGATTCACCGTAAGATCGGACGAGCTGCAGCGACTGTTGAACGCGCAAAATTGTGACGCGATGCGCGCATGTACTTGCTAGCGCACATTTCGACGGCTTGTGAAACAACGCGTACTCCACATATACAGAAAGGTTGTAACGAATAATATGTATGGTTTCATGCTTATTTAGAGCGCCGCCATGCATGCTCCGGCATGGTAATTGTGGTGGAGCTGCATCGATCGTGGCTTGAGTTGATAAGCGGAAATACTCTGTCCGGTATCAATAACATACATGACAGGTTCGTTCGGTTTCACTTAAATCGTGCATGGTCTGTCCGGTATATGAGCTCCACACAAAACTAGCCCACTCGGTTTCAGATCCATACCGGTCTGGGATGTGCGGTTTGAGATGCATACCTTAAATGGCCTGTCCGGTATTAGCACTGCGGGCCATGTGGCAAGAGACCTCAAAAGATCAATGCTGGGGAAGTGGGTTGAGCCGTAGAAGTTCTTCACTCACGATTTGTCGGATAGCCTCGACAGAAGATCTATATGGCATGGTCATCAAGGCTGTCCACGGTAGGTATACGTTGGCCAACCTCCCAAGTTTTGGCGCAATACGACGTGTTTCGAAGGCTTGAAAGGCGCGGATGTGTCTAATGATATCGGAGACAGTGTCTCAAGGTTGTCTTTGGCGATTAAGCTCTAAACGTCATCAGCGATGCCCTTCAAAAGGTGGTCGACCATATCTTCCTCGGGTATGTTTTAAATGACGCATTTGCATAATCTGAGGATTTCTTCAGTATAGTGTAACTTCAGTTTAGCGGGGAAGTCACTGCGCAGTCGGCAACCCCAAGCTCCCAAGGCCAGGCGAATTTGTTGCCGCTGTCTTTATACCGGAGACTGAAGTGAAAGCCACCGTTGCGCCCCAGCCAATCCATTCCTTCAGGGAACTGAGGTAATTAATGCTATACAGCATATTGGTGGGCACTAAAGGTGATCCGCTGGTTTTCTACGTTGTGAAGAATGGCAAACAGGCATTGCTCGACCTTGAGATGCGAGAAATTCGGCTTCATAGCACGCATCCGGTCAGTGTTACAAGAGGAGGGAATTAACAAGCAGCGCATTATTGAAGGATTTCCCGCTCTATTCTGTGGCTAGCATGCACGTACGAGGCGAAAATACACGATCGGCCTAAAAGACAACGCACGACCAATGCGCTACACTCGAGGAGCGTGCCACACGCACTGAAGGAGCCCCTGCGCCACGAACTGGACCACATAGAAGCGGAGGGGATTATAACCAGGATGCAGGACCCAGCTGACTGGGTAAGACCGCTTGTCATCATAACTAAGAAAAATGAGAGATTAACAGTATGCATGGGCTTACGGCGTGTGAGTGAGGGTATCCTAAGGGAGCCCTACGAATCTACGAATTACCCCGAAGAGAGAAGGACATCGGGAAGAACTGTCGGGAGTCGGGCATTTTAGTAAACTGCACGCTAATAGCTATTAGAGGCTTTTATCAAATACCTCTAGGTGACGTCCTGCATTTGCACGTTTAGCACACCGTTTGGCGCGTATCGATTACTGAGGTTTCCATTTGGGCTGAGTTCAACGCCAGATGTTTTTCAGAAAGCCATGAGTGATGCACTGGACGACCCCCCGGGGGTGCGGGTCTACATAGATGACGCTTTAGTATGGGGAGCAACCAGGGAGGAGCATGACGCTCGGCTGAAGGTGGCGCTTAGAGCAATTGAGACTGCAGGCTTTACCCTCAACCCGGAGAAGTGTGTAGTGGCCACTGACAAGATCAAATTCCTAGATGATGTGCTCTCTATAGAAGGAATACGGCCCGATCCGGACTTGGTTCAATGCGTAGCCAATATGCCCACACCTACATGTAAGCAGGAGGTGCAAAGACTCCTAGGCGGGGTCAACTATTTCGGAAAGTTTTTGCCTTGCCTGGAAAGACGCACACACTGGGCTCCCTCGTGAGAAAAGACTTTGAATTCTGGTGGACAGATGTGCATAACATGGAAAGGAAAAGTTTGTACGCATGAATTCTACCGGCCCCTTGTTAGCCGTTTTCGACACGCTGAAGCCAACTAAAGTATCAACCTATGCGCCCAACTTTGCCTCTGGTGCTGCTCTCCTCCAGCTACATAAGGGGGGGTTGGAGCACGGTGGAATATGCATCGCATTTTATCGTTAGCGGAAACCCGATATTCTCAAATTGAGAAGGAGGCTTTGGGAGCTACGTTCGGTTGTGAACCTTGAGAGAGTTCATTGTTGGGTCTGACGGACCATCAACCCTTTCGAGCAATTGCCAAAATGGGACTGAATGAAATGCCTCCTCGTGTTCAGCGTTTTCTCTTGCGTCTAATGCAATTGGACTTCACTTTGCAGTTCCGGGAAATCAACTCCTGCTGATGGATGCACTGTCGCGTCTGCGGATCCCACCAGACTCGACTAAGGCAGATGATTATGAAGATGTGTAACCATACATGCTGTGAACGTAATTTCAACTCTCGTTAGTGATGCTATGGTGGAGAGGCTGCAGGCAGTGACGGCTGAAGATGAAGACCTCAGGGGAGTGATGATCGCTCTAGAGAATCATGAGGTCGTTCAAGGGCAGTTGTCACCTGAGGCAACACAGCTGTCGGTTGTCAATGCTATTCTTTTGAGAGGCGCTAAAGCGATAATGCCTAAGAAACTACGGAAAGAAATGTTGGACCTCTTGCATGAGGGGAACCTCGGAATAAACGAGGCAAAGGCGAGAGCTAGAGCTCTGATGTATTGGCCGGGTATTCAAAAGGACATTGAGGAACCTGCTGTAGCTTCGTGTATCGGCAGCTATTGGAGCCAGTACTCATGAAGTCTGTCCCCTTGTTGCCATGGTCAAGAATCGGGGTGGACCTCCGTGAGCATGCGGGGGTGCAATACTTGGTGGGCTGGCTATGACGCTACCCTGAAGTAGAGCAGCTGACTCAAACTACGAGCCACCAAATCATCCAGAAACTGGAAGTGCGGTTCGCCAGGCATGAGATTCCCCTACAAGTGTGCACGTATGGTGGACCACAGTTTTCCTCGAGGGAGCTCCAAGTTTGCCAAGCTATGTGACTTTCAGCACGTGGTTTCGAGTCCGAGATTTCCAAGGGGAAGTGAGCTGGCTTAGAAAGGCGTCCAAGTGTTCAAAAGGCTCCTAAAAACAAATACAAGAAAACAAATCATGCTAATGAACCTTTATGGCTTGGACTTCTAAACTACAGCTCATCTTCCCTAGAGGGTGGAAGGAGGCCTGTGCAGTTACTGATGGTTAGACAACTTCTTCTGCACCCCTCAGGCAACCGAAGAGAAGAAGCAGACATAAAGGCACCGAGCAAGGCCGGAACTACCGCCACTCAGGACAGGAAAATCAGCCCGTCTTTTAGAGGGCCAAGGTTGGACCACCAGAGCCAGAGTAATGCGGCAGGTCACACAACGATCATATTTGATGGAAATCTTTACCCTTTCCTGTCTTTTACCCTGGCTTCTACCCTTTTGCCGTACCTCATATCGTAAGCTGTCATTACCCTATAATTTAGGAAATTACCTTAACATATTGGCAGCAAATAATATATGTATAGAAGACATCTAAAAATATAAGTTATTATCTGTCATGTGCAGTTTCGAGTCAATTGCGGAATAATTGTTACATCGGTTTGTTGCATTTTAATGTATGTTGTTTCTATTATGTGCATTTCTTTTGTTGTGTAAGCGATCAGCGTCATACTGTTGTACTTTTTCTTTCTTTGTGTTGATGGGGATGTTAAGTTTCCCTTAAGCTTGATGTTCGCGAAAAACTGCTACCCATGTATTCTTGGGGCACTGGGTGCTATCTCAAGCTGCATTATGAGCTTTTTGCCCAGTGTCCTCTCTTCCCACTGTAATGTGTGTGGACAAATAAACATCAATTCAATTCAATTCAAATCAAAGACGGGAGCCTACTACGTCGCAATCGGCAGCACATTCTGCAAACGGCACAGCGGTTCCACTCGACTGGAGAAACTGTCGACAACGCCCACCATCATCAGAAAATGAGTGGCAGCTTGAAGAAACAAACCAGCGGGCACAACAGAACGCCTGAAAGCTTCTGGCTTGCACGACGCAGCAAAGCAACTCCCGTGCGCCGCCCTGGGCGGGCTAGGCACCCAAGGAACTGGAACCTCACGTCGGAGTAAAGGGGAAGTAACGGAGACTCTTGAGAGTTCCTTGGACTGCCAGAAGATCAAATCAGTCGATATTGTCGGCCATAAACCCTGACTGCTCATTGGAGGGTCAAATTCTAAAGTTAAAGCTCAGCTACTTTGGTCATCTGATTTGATGTTGAGAAAGGTTGAGGGTCGCCGGAGAAGGGGTAGGCAGCGAACGCGATGGTTAGATGGCATCCTCGAGGCACTGCAGATGAAGTTATGCGATGTTAGGAAGATAGTGAGAGACCGGAAAGCGTAGCGTGACATGGTCCATAGGGTCACGAAGAGTCGGACACGACTGAACTGAACTGAACGTAGCTAAGCCTAGAAGGGAAGCTCATTGCACAGTCGGCAACCCCAAGCTCCCAGTGCAGGCTTGCGTGACTACGTGTGCACCGCAATAAACAGATATCTCTTTATTCAGAACTCGCCATGGCGTGCGTGTCGTCTCTCGCATATACCGGACAATTGAGCTCTTTGGGTAAGGGTCTGTTCAGCCCGTTTTTTGCTCGGAACAGAGTCGCCAAAGCGCTGTTCTAACTCTGTGGCAAGCCGTTCCCAAGCCGTCAAGTTGTCCTCATTATCAAACTAGATTATTCCTGTATGGGTTAAAAAGAAAACGAAATTGGTTAGCATAGTGAGGTGACAGGGTTTCATCGGTTGTACCGACTAAATAGAGAAATGTATATCGTATATCTTCCATTCTTTATCGCATAACTAAAGTGCCTGAACAGCTGCGCTAATATTTTGAATTACCGAGTGCCGTAATCGTTAGCCAAATTTTACAGTGCAGTTTTATAGGCACCCGTTCCCGACTACAGCGGCATCGTCGTTGGCGTCGCTGACCGGCAGCGTAACTGTTGGGACACTCCGGAAGTTTTCAACGTGCACAAGGTTTCTGCCAGTGACCATGTATGGCTTATCTGCACAGGAAACCACCAGCAGCCTTGCTTTCTCCTGTGCAGGGTCGCCGGTTTTAGTCATTTCGTGGTGTTTATTTTTTTATTGATGATCATGAAGCGCTAGTGTGAAAAATAACGAAAAACCTGGTTAAATGGCATGCCGATGTGAGGCGCGTAAATGCACATAAACCTCGGGACAAGGCTGTGCTCATGCGACACAGATAACGAACTGTTTGACATGTTCCATATGAGCCGTGCACGCTTGCATAAGACCCAGTATTGCCCCATCTATATTTGTATCACGATGCGATATTAACCTTGCATCACATAAAGAATGAGAGAGTATAGAAGACAAGGGAGGCAACTGGATCAGGATATGCTACAAAAACAATCGTTCGGCAGAGGAAGAAATGGGGAAGGGGGAGGGGGGGGGGGGGGGGGGGAATGACTAGATAGTGAGGAATACTGAATACTTTCCTAATAGTGGTCAAGATTTCTCTCTTCCTCCCACTAAATTAATCCACGAAATGTTTCTATAAATACATATTTTTAAATTAGGTGTTCTGCATGTCTGTGTTATTTTCATGTATTTTTCCTCATTTACCTACTGCTTTTCTGTAGTCTAATTATTTCTCCATTCATTGTTTATTCACTGTGTGGGCGTGACTTCTCTGCTGTGAAATAAATGCCGTCATATACAGGGGCAGCTGCCCCGTAAAGCTGCTCTTCGAAGCAGCTTTTAGCTTTTTAGCGGCTGCTCCTTTCCTTTCCTTGTAGTAAAGGAAAAATGAATACTCCTACACGTAGGAAGTTCCCTTCCTGGTTTTCAAGGGAACTAATAACGGCGTTAAAGCTCAAGGAACGGGCCCATCGTAAAGCGAAACGCCCTGGGTTTCACAATTGGGCAGATGAGTTTCGCCGTGTGCGTTCTCTTTGCAAACGCTTATACAAGCGGGACTACGACTCCTATCTTGAGTCTTTAGAGAGGAATGCCTCAAATCGTCCTAGTCAGTTCTGGCGTTACGTTCGCAAGCGTTCCATTAAATCAGATTTAAGTATCAGCTTAGTTGACTCTCAGGGTTCGGAAATTCGGGATGTTGCCGACAGTTTTGCACAACATTTTTCCTCCGTTTACAAACATCCACATTGTGATTCCGTTTGCCTCCCATCTGGTGCACTATCTAATTCCATTCTCTTTGACGAGGAGTTGATAACTGAGAGTCTTAAGCGTCTGAGACCATCTTTGTCTCCTGGACCTGATGGCATTCCAGCTGCCATAATTAAAGCCTTCAGTTATATCTTCGTACCAGTACTGACTGCCATATTTAATAACTGTTTAAAAAATGCTGCCTTTCCTCGCGTGTGGAAAATGGCACGCGTGTTTCCTGTCTTCAAGTCTGGAAACAAATCTGATGTTTCCAATTATCGTCCGATTTCTCTTCTATGTGCAACCTCTAAGCTGTTCGAATTAGCTTTGCACAGCGTACTTTCCTTCCATCTCAAACATATCATAGTACCGAATCAACATGGCTTCATGTCGGGCCGCTCTACTTCTACCAACCTTGTCACGTTTATGACGTATGCCTCTGCAGCAGTCCTTCAGAGGGGTCAGGTTGACACTGTGTACTGTGATATGAGCAAAGCTTTCGACGTTGTTACTCACTCACTACTTCTTGAAAAACTTCTACTCTCTGGCGTTGAAGTCTCACTCGTAGCCCTCCTACGCAACTATCTCCTTGATCGCTTCTGCTTTGTCAGTGTCAATGGACAGACTTCTTTCGTTTACCCTGCAACGAGTGGAGTTCCTCAAGGTTCAGTACTAGGCCCGCTTCTCTTCTCCGTTTTTATTAATGATGTTTCCGCGGCGATAAAGAACTCCTCGTTTCTTCTTTATGCTGATGATATAAAAATATTCAAGGTAATACATTCTTTTCAAGATTGCGTGTTGTTGCAATCGGACATATCTGCTTTTTCTGATTGGTGTGCGATGAATCGACTTACCCTCAATTCTTCCAAAACTAGGGTTGTGTCCTTTACTCGTAAAACACATAGCTTTCTCTACCATTATTCTGTGAATTCCGTGCTGTTGGATAGGGTTGATGAAATTAATGACCTTGGTGTACTTTTTGACCGCACCCTCAGCTTCTCCTCTCACACTAACCGCATTGCTCAGCGGGCTATGCGCACACTCGGATTCGTTTGCAGACTTTCGAGAGAGTTCCATACTCCACTTCCGTTCCTAAAACTGTACCTGTCCATATGCCTGCCGGTCTTGGAGTATGCGTCGGTTGTTTGGAATGGCACTTGCAAATCGAACTTGGACAAGGTTGACAGAGTACAAAAAAAATTTTTACGGATATTTCATTATCGCTTTCCTTGCGCAACTTCCCCCTCTCGCTCCACCAGGAGCGCCCAACTGAATCTTCCTACCCTTCACTGCCGTCGTATCAGACTTGATATCATATTTCTGTACAAACTCCTTCATGGCCACATTATGTGCCCTCAGCTCTTAGAGTACATCCTACTGCGCGTTCCGCAAAAGAGCATGAGGGAATTCAGACCATTTCAGGTTTCTCCTCTTCATTCCCACTCCCCTCTGGACAGGATGCAGTGGTTATTTAACTCTTTTTGTCCTCACCTTGACATCTTCCAAAACTCGCTCTGTTCATTTACATTGGATGTTCGTAGCGTTGTATTCTAAATAGTACTTTATCACTTAAAACTCCCACTTTATAGCCTTAAATTGTATTTACTTCACTTTTTGCTTTTTCTCCTGTTCAATGCTGTCTGTATCGTGAACTACTTTTTATCCGTTTCTTACTTATATTTCAACTTTAAACTTTATATTCGAATCTTACTGCCCCTTGTTCAATTTTACTTCTTTATTGTATTATTCTGTATTTCTAGCCTGTGTTTTAAGTACCATGCACTTGTTGCGCCTGGAAGGGTTGTTTATTTTATGTATATTTCTATATTACTATAATCAATGTCAGTTATTTGTTGTTGTTGTTTTTTTTTTGTCTTCTATCTACCGTTCGTTTTTTTTTTTTTCTTTATTTCCTGGTGTGCTAAAAAATTCTCTCACTGTGTATATAAGTGATGCTACTCATTATTTGCTTACTTTCCGTGATACTTTTCGTCTGTTTCATTTCATGTATTATTTATTTCTTTTTTTGTGTTCTCTTTGTGTGTGTAAACATGTTAGTGCTTTTTCATTTTTGTTTCTTTTTTTTATTTGTGCTGCAGCACAAAGACCACATGGTTGTTCCTGCGCACATTAAATAAAGATTTATTGATTGATTATTGATTATTATTATTATTATTATTATTATTATTATTATTATTATTATTATCATTATTATCATTATCATCATTATTATCATTATCATTATCATTATCATTATTATTATTATTATTATTATTATTATTATTATTATTATTATTATTATTATTATTATTATTATTATTATTATTATTATTATTATTATTATTATTATTATTATTATATAGTGTGCACTGGCGGGCGCACGCATATCCATTCCAAACCAACCACAGGTCAGAATTTAACAAGACATGATTGGCCCGTGACTATCGAGCTTGAATTTAAAATAGGAGCTCTAATCATGTCCATTAATGTTTGCTATGTTTTATCTGCAGCCGGGAAGCCTAGAAATGGTTAACAAAACATGCGTACGCAGTAGCTTAATTAGGTAGGCAATATTGCTAAAGTAACCAGATGTGAAAAAAGAAGGTATAGTTACATTCCGAGTACTGTACCATTAAAAATAGCCTCTGACGAAAATTCTGAGTAATCAAGCTTCCCTTACTAAAAAAATATGAGAGTAAATGTGAAGAAACTGCAATAAACGGGAGTTTAAAGCTGAACGTCCTTGGCGTGTTACAAGCAAGGCCAAACAAACATATGGGCCTCCGCTTCCCGACATAGAGACGCCTGCCCGTTGCCAACAGAAGCGGTAGCAGGGACGCAAGGATCCAGTGAAGAACGTCCCGTCTAGGCCAGCGCTATCGAGCGACCCCTCAACGCTCGTCCCTTGGCAACCCAAATAGGGAACCGAACGGTGGCGCCCCTGGGATGCGGAGAGGGGAGGACAGACGGGGCCAGCTGCTGTTCTGCACGTGTGCAGAGACGTAACTAAGAGGGTTAGTAACGAACTCGGTCACTGCCTCATGGAGTCATGGGCGGTCATGCACCCCCCCTGGTTCCAGGAAACGCCTGGAGAGGACGAAGTAGGGCCGGAGTCGGGTGCGTGAAGAAAGGGGTACGGACGTGGCACTCTCGGAGAGGGGTTGAGGAGCAGTAGGCTCGTTCTGGACTGAGAGCAGGCAGAGGTCAGACAGATTGGCGTCACGGCATGCGTCGACGAGAGCTTCTCTGTCTTCCCTCCACGCCGCCTGCCCGATGGGAGATCATCAGCGGAGGAAGCAGGGATCGGGACAGCGACTGCTCCGGTGACTCCAGACAACCCATTATTAGCTGCATGAAGTTAGGCCCCTTAGTTAACCACCTCTTCAAGGTGCAATAATTTTGTTACTAATTATTGTGCAGAAAAATGAAGCGAACAAACAAAAATAAAGAATGAGAGATACATTCTTCCGCAATCACAGCTTGTAAACAGCCTTAAGTGACCATCGTAATTTTAAAAAAAAAATCGCAATATAGAGATGGCAAAATGCAAAACATTGCCGATTGAATATCGCCTACGAGTTATTAAAAATTTCATGGATGGCATCGCCGTCTGACGCCTTGCATCGATTACTCCATTGTTGAAAAAGTGATCACGTTTTTAAGCTGTGGCATAATATTTCATTCTTTTTGCGCGTGTGTTTTATGTGAACATCCCCAAGATGCTACACATAGTGTTAATACCAGCAGTACTAAACTTATGACTGTTGTGTGCAATAAAATAGAGACACATTTTTAAAGCAAAGTTCCAGCAATTCGTCTAAGGAAGTAAATACTTCTCCGGCACTTTATTTCCTCTGCAAAAATTACTTTCCTACTAAGCCTAGTGTTACGACCAAGCATCCGCATTTGCGCGCTCTATTGTTCGCCTGTGGGCATGGAAAAGTGCTGTGAATATGTGGTGATGGTCCAATGGCTCTAAGTGAGCCTGTTTCCAGGAATCCTGTTTTGTAAGCCTGTTTTGCTTTGTGGACACTCTGCAAATGCCAAATTGACCCTGCCAAGAGAACGTCTGGAAAAACACAAAGAAACGTCCCCCTGCGGGAAATGCAGGAAGTGCTTTCTTTCTTTTGTTCACCCTTCCAGTCGATAAGCCCTATCGTCCAGTGAGGAATGTCTACTTTCCAAAGGAGACGACAGAGTGACATGTCCGCTGACGTGCAGGACAAGAAAGGAGCATGACGCATACAGCCATTAAGTGATTTCCCGGGAATGCAGGAAAGATTTGCAATTGTCGAAAAGGGACAATGTTGGGAGCCCTATGCGGCGCGCACGTGTACTTGGGTTTCTGAGAAGTAAATCCTCTTGCCGGAACCAGCTGCCTATCGATTCTTGGCTGAAGAATAGAAATGTACCTCCTCTCCTCGCCGTTCCCAAGCTTTTCCCGCCAACAAGTGATCACGCCCAACGAAACAATGCCGGACCAGTCAGTGCTTCAGACCATCAGTGCAGTGATGTGTTCGATTGGATGCCGATATCTGAGGGGCGTGCCCTGGATTTGGTTGGTCAGCATCTTCAGAGAGGGGCTGGACATAGGGGGGGGTTTAAGGACGCTGCAGAGCACGAAATGTCGCTCTGGGCCCTGGGTAAACGGCTCATCCAGTCGCTTCTCGCTATGAACTCTTAACGCTTGCCATTTTGCTGATGTACCCTTCTTTTTCGTGTAAATAATCTTGTAAATAAGTTTCTCAAAGTGCCATTAAACCTGCTTGTACATATTTCACCAACTTCGAAGATTCAATCCTACTTCAACCCCGAGTCTCTGCACGCTACCAAGTGAAGGCCGGGACGACGTAGCCCCAGCGCCACGACACTAGGTTGAATGCACCGTTTTCTGTATCGCTGGAATATAAGCTTCGGAGTAAAAAGTTTCTATACAGATGCAGCATGGAGGAAGCAGCTCGGCTAAAATAAGCATAAAATAAACGCGGGCGTCGTGCAAAATACATTCCCATGCCGAAGAACTTCGCCGAGAACATAGAAAGCATCCTATAGGTTGCACCTGAACTGAGCGTGTGTGTATGATGCGTTGTTTAAATTCAGCAAGAGCTCCATACCAGGTTTGCAATTACAGCGAAATTCGTTATCTCGATACTTTAGCAACCTTCGCAACAATCTCCTAATCAATAACGATAGGGAGCAGGAATATCTGAATATATGGCTTGTCGTAGGTATATAGCCTGAGGCTGTCGTATCTTGAGGAAGTCCCACCCGAGCGACACCACGAACACTGTCGAAAGTATCTTCTTTTGCAAGATATCTAAACAATTTTGCGAAACGGTCAACGGCGAAAGGTCAAAAGGGTCAGTGCGTAAAGCCTGACATCTACCTAAGCTTCCCCTTTCACCGGCCACGTGGAATAATCGAAGGTGACGAAACCGAGCTCTCTTTATCGCCCACGACGACGGCTGCACCGCGACTTGAGAAGCAGGAAATAAAATAAAAAGTATAGCAACGGAAATCTTCGGGCCACACTTGTGTATGCGGCCGCAGATTTCGAAAGCGCCAAAGAAAAAAAAAAAGCAAGAAAAAAAAAAGGTAAAGAAGCCCCTGCACCGAAAAACCGGCCGAAGAACAAGACGCAAGGTGCCAAGAAAATTAGTACACAGCTCACCGTCGGACGTGATCTTGTAATATCTGCCGGCTTCCGCATACATCTATAGGATTCCACCTCAGCGCAGAAATCTCGAATCCGCGCAGCTAGTGGTCTCCTCCGGGACGGAAGAGGCGAAGAGCGCGGAATCCAGTGTAAAGAGGCGTCTCTCGGCCATTCCTCCGTTTCAGGTGTTCCGATTGCCTTGCATGTTCACTTTTTGCCAGCATCTGCGAAGCTCCATTTAGCTTTCAGCCGGGAGCAGCTATTAAGACCCTCTGTCTTTACCATCATCTACTTCTCCTGTTCCCGAAACTTCTCCATGCCATCTCTTGGTTCATTATTGCACCTTTCTTTTTTTTTTTTTTTTATCTCTCTCTCTCACTGATATTCCTCTGCTCAGCCATTTTAAGGGCCTGTTTCGCGTTCCCCAATGTGGAAAGAAGGGCCATCCCGCGCAGCCGACACGGATTGCGGCATTCCATTCCGAGTTCTTGCCGTCTCGTATATATAATTTGTGTCCCATTGCGCTTTCACGTTCCTTCTATCTTTCAGTTATACTTCGAGTTTTTTACTTTTGTGATGATTTTTTTTTCGCAGCTATTCTTCCGTGTGCTGCTCCTGCTCCTGCTGTGTTGCTGCGGTGCTTTGCGCAAGAGAGCCGAGCGAGCGACACTGCAGTGCCGAGCCCCCCCCCCCCCCCCTCCCCCCCCCCCCCCCATCTCTCTCTCTCTTTTCTCTCCACCTTTCCTTATCTCGGGGTTGCGAAGCTGTCGGCGCAAGCGAAAGCTGGCTCGAAGGCCAAGGCCGACGCGGAAGCGACGCGGCTGCCTCCAAATGTCTCATTACGCGCGCCGCCGGCCCGACAAAAGAGAATCAGCAGAGCCGCCAAAGCACGAGAGCCGTTGTTTCCACGCAGCTGCCGCCGGCCGATCCGAGGTACTTCTAGAAACTTCTGTCACGTCTCTGCGTCCCGTCCGCTACCTTCCCCCGCCCTTTTGCTTCTAAGCATTTGTATTCCAAGCGCGGTAGCCTCGGTGTCTAAAATCAAGCCTTCGTACGGTTCTCTGCCTGCTAGATGTTCGCCTTAAGCTACACACGAGCCGATCCTGTCTGCACGAATACATCTTTTCTTGTACTAATACGGGCGCATCTCATTTAGCTGATGAGCGCTAGTAAAATAATTTTACCTGACACCGCAATGTGCACCACCTCGCATCACCTCGTGCCTCGATCGCGCCAATTATTCGGAAACTATATATAGCTGCGAACATGTCCGATTCCTTCCGAATAATTTCAAATACACGCACTATTTTATTTTTTTTCGAATAACTATTTCATTAACCGTAAATGAGTCTTTCGAATATTCGATGATCGGCACAGAAATGCCTTGCTATGAAACTGTTTTTATCTCCTTTAACCAAAGTATACATGGCTTTCCACGAGAAATGAAATTAGGGGGGTAGGGTTGAGGGTAAAGGAGAAGCAGTATAATCAATCTTGACAATTTTCGGCGTAAACGGAGTTCTCACGAATTGAGGCGGCGTGTACACCCTCGTAGGGAAGGTGCGGGAGAAATCACTGGAGACATTGGGAGGCCCGTGTTTCTCAAACACGTCACACCTAGCAGCGCTACATCCCCAGCCATTTCGCCGTAGCCAAGCCCCCAGGCATGCTTGTAACCATGTTTGTGCTCTCGTTGGTCGCCAAGAAAAGCTTAGGATCAAATTTATAGGCTCGCATACAGGAAGCTTGCAATCCTGTTGTTAAAAGGACAACGAAGATAAACAAAAATAGGCCTGCATCGATATACTGCACGGCTTTCTAACAGCAAAGGAACGATCTTCAAATGAAATGGAGCCTTTATCAGCCAGAGGAGATGAAAAAGCAAATACAGGTGCCAGTACCATGCACCGCTCCATATCTGAAGTAAACTGCATGAGTCGACACCGAATTTCGGGCACAAATCCCGGAGGCTGTCGCTTCAAGATGATCGCGATTAGCCCTCGGTACGTCACGAGTTAGAATAAAGCGGAGGGAACATTTTCTGTTGAAATTGTCGAAACCATTAGTGCGTGCTTAGCTGCCAGTTAACGAAACTATAGCAGGAGGCCAACCTATATATGCCGCACAAACCACCGGCCTAACACTGCGGTGTATTGCCAATGTACTGGCCTTGTGCAGCCGTAGGCATTGCCAACCGTCGCTCCCAGTATTGGGCCCATCTGTATTTTGCGCTGCCTGGGACGGAATCAATCTTTGCGGAGATACACGAAGCTGACCGCAGCGCCCCTTTTATATACAAGTTTGTAGCGATGTTTGTAGCCGGACTTACAGTGAAATCAATATTCCTTCACACTGTCGTGGTAAACAGGAGAAAATCAGAAAAGGTCGGAATGCAGCTGCGTCAACTTTCAGAATTGCTTCGCTTTCGGTACGTTGTGTTGAAATGCATATATCCTGTTGAAAAGAACTCATCCCTCATATTCAATGGTTTCACAATTCGTTGTTTTCAATTAATTCTAGTATGAGTACGGGCATCACCTATAGCCCGAAGCAAAGCACTTCTTTTGCTCACTCCGCCTATACTTGACCGATCAGGCTTCATTGCAGGAGACATGTCACTTCTTATCTCTTTTTTCTTTTAATGCCTAGTGAATTTTCACGCTATGAATCACTCCTTGCTGCCTCTACATGGATACAGCGAGCAATGACCTCAGTAGGCGGGTTCCCAGATGTGTCCTTGTAATGAGACGATTAGTCAGCGCTTTAGTTTTTTCCTAGCGAACGCGCGAATATTGTCCGCAGAGAATCGATGCGATGTAACTGCTCACCCACCACCGTGAGGGTAGGGGGGGGGGGGGGGGAAGCAGCTGCATTAGAAACTACATTAGAAACTAGAACCCCATTAGAAACTACCCTTAACAATCGCTATTATCGATATGCCACAACGCACGAAACAGTGCCCGCGCCAGCTAGGGAGCCTCGACATCTTTTCTAACTTTCTAACGTTCCTTTATTTCTCTAGTTTGAGAAGAACGAAGAGAAATGAAGGGAGGCAGCGGGCTTTAAGGCAGCGTGGGTACAAGTAGGGCTGCAGCTTGAACCTCGCAATTCCCTTGCCAACACAACAGGGCTCGTGGGTTGCCGTGTTTGATATTTATCCGTCTTTTGTGCGCTTGTTCTTTTTCTTGCGACCGCGAAACCTCCTTCCTGCCCGGAGGCGGTGTCCAAGTCACGCAATACTTGCAAAGCGTGCACGGCGGCTTATCGCAAGCTCTTCCGCGAGTGCCCAGAGCTTGGTAATAGCCTGCTTGAGCTCGCTCTGTTCGCTTTTGTTTTTCTGTACTTTCATATGTGCTTTCGCCTTATTTGAACGCGCACTAACTAAAGGTTTAGTGCATGCAGGGTGGTTAAGAAGCCGTAAAAGACTGCTGTCAAGGTATTCAAACATAGCGTTGCGTTGGCTGGGTCAGGGCTCTAACTACTCCGCCACGCCGCAGTAGAATGCGAACGGAGTAGCTTTGCCTTGCCTCCGTCTTGGCCGGAGGACAAATCTTTGTCAATTATGCAACGTCTGTACTTTTTCTCTTGCGCAATGTCCCACTTGCAATACGTATAGGACAGTTTCGCAACCGAGAAGATGCTGCAAACTTTTGCGGGTACAAATGCAAATACAGACAGCTCTATATATTCATGCAAGTCTGAGTCTGGCGCCTATAGTGAACGGTATTTGGGAAACCCAGCGAGGTCAACTACTTCAACACTGGTACTAGGGAGTCAGTAAATACTTTAAAGCTTCGGAGTCCCACTTGAGGCCTCTGAATAAACTGGACCCCAGTGGCCTAGCCCGAACCCCTTTGATTTATGAAGGTTAACAGCCGCACCCGGACTCCTCACACAAATGCTTAACTACATAAAAAAAAAAAACACCTCCAGCACGCTTTATTTTTTGTCAAAACACAAAGAAGGACGACGATATCAGCACATGCCAAAATCATAGTCTCACTTTGCAATAGCGAGAAGCCAGGAAATACTGTGTTTCTGATGATATTATTGCATATGGGTTCAAGATGCGTATAACAGTTAAGGTGCCAGCCAGCATCCCTGTCAAGCTTTTAATTAAAGATCAGTAGCGTAGTCGACTCTTTATCACATGGAGTCATATCACTCTAAGCAAGTCATCACCATTGTTCGCATTCATAAGACAGCAGACAAGAAATCATGACGCACCTCACGAATATCTTTTGCCTCATTAATGCCAATAAGAACCACGTGGCAAACCTCATTTGACTCAGTCTGCAACACCGGACATGCGATATGAATATGGCTTTAGATGATTTCACCCAATGAGGCTCAATAAATCCAATACCATAAGCTGAATGACGAGAAGAAAAAAACGCGCCACGCCGGGGTAGCGCAGCGGTTAAGGCGCTTGACTACTGTGCCCAAGGAAGCGGGATCGAATCCCGGCCTCGGCGGCTGCGTTTCGATGGAGGGGAAACGGAGCGGCGTCCGTGTGCTGTGCTATGTCAGTGCACGTTAAAGAACCCCAGGTGGTAGAAATTTTCGGAGTCCTCACCTATGGCGTCTCTCATAGCCTGAGTCGCTTTGGTACGTTAAACCCCACAAACCAAACCAAACCAAACCGAGAAAAAAAAGCACATCTGCAAGCTTCTTGTAATCCACGTTGCATAAATATATCAGAAAATGCCTTTCAGCCGCTTTCAGCCTCTCTGCACTGATGCTTTCCGGGAGCACTGTAGGCGGGCGAGGGTTCTGGTGCTCGCCTTTTTCCGCATTCGACAGACATTTTTGCAGCCAAGGCCATAGCGCAGTGACGGCTAACTGGAAGGCCTGACGTTCCAAGATGGGCTATTCAAGACGCAGAGCGCATGTGCACTCTGTCCTGTCTCTGACGTCGCGCCTTGCGGTGGTGGAATACTTTGAGGCCGAGGGCCCCACATTCGGCAAAAGCGAGCGCTTGCCATCTAAAAAGGCCCGAAAGGGAACTCGACTTAATTTGGTGGATCATTTGGTAAATCCTACGCTGTCCCCAATCCCACCCCATTCCCATAGCTCATACATAGCCCGTAGCCCATTCCTTATTCCCTTTTCCCATTCCATTTATCCCATCCCATTCCACTACTTCCCAGGGGAGATTATGGGAGTCTCCCCGGGCCCGCTCTCCTGGCGGTGAGTCGCTATAATAGCATTCCCCTGCTATTTTATTAATTTACATTCCAAAAATATCTTGTCCGATGTACGTCTTCATTTATGGCGCCAATCGGCAAATATGTCTCTACCCGAGAGATACAGTAATGGTGCGGGAGGAATCTGACTTTGGACTCAAATCTACTCTAATGCAGAGAGGGAGCAACTTCAGCTTCTTCGTCTTTGGAGGCGAGCTGTATGCGTCAGCAGACCGTACCTCAGAAAGGGCGCGAAAACGCGCGTTTCAACGCACAGTACAGTGCTACCAGAAAAACTTGAGTCAGGTGACTGCAAGCTGTGCCCATACCTAGAGGTTGCCACCGCGTCGGCAGGCTCACGCATGTAAAGCAGACAGCGGTAATCTGAACGTTTGTTCCGTCAAGAAAGGGGCATTTGGCCCTATAAGCCAGACAGAATGCCAGGAGACAGGTGCACTGCTCGTACACGGAAAGTCGGATTGCGGAAGAGCGCTATTCATGATGCAAGGCGCAAGTCCAAGCGGATCAAAACCAGCCGCACTAGTATGGCCAGGAGGTGCAAGGGTGGTGCTCCATACGCGCCACAAGACTCATTGTTGCTGCCCAACGTGGACGACCTCTCCTCGGATATATATTCGATCGGGGATGGCGCAAGCCATTGAGCGTATCGCCCTGTTGTGGCGGCGGCCTAGTGAGTAATCGTAAGGCTTTAGTTCTGTCTAATCGGACCAGAATAGTGGCTTAAACGTACACAGGGGCTGTTGGTGTGACTGGGGTGGCTAGCGTGGGCGCTCACGCCAGTGCAAATGGACGCTCCAGTTTTGAGTGTGCGTTCGGGAGCAGGGCAAGCGTGTGTGTGAAAGTATGAACTGATTACGGCACACGAAATTGAACTCCGGTCAAGATGCACGACCTGTATGCAATATTATTTGTACGTGTTTATGTCTCTCTCTCTCTCTCTCTCTCTCGCTCTTTTTTTTTTTTCCAGAGCAATGTTTTCTTTGAGTTCATGCGTAATACTGGGTCCCGCGACGAGCATCGATCCTTTGTTGCTGTGGCATTTTGGGCGTCTTGTTCAAGCTAGGGGGAGCGTGTAACAATGTCGTCAGCAGCTAGCTGTGGTAAAGCTTTTATCGTTACAGTGACAACACCGAGTTCTTCAGCGTGCACACCTCCCTTATTCTGGGTGTGATTCACCTCTGGTGCAAGAAAAAAGCCTTCAAGTCTTCGTCACCTTCATTACTTGGGGTCACCACCCTGAAATTTCACTCTAATACTATTTTTAAAATGCGTCTATTATCAGGAGGAAGCTGAATAATTTTACTAATAACCGCAGATTAGGGGTGGATTTGTGGAGAAAAAAGCCCCGTCAGACCAGATCAGTCAATACGAAACTCAGATTTATTTCAGGATTACAGGAGACGTAAAATATATTGCACTTCTCTCTCTCTCTCTCTCTCTCTCTCTCTCTCTCTCTCTCTCTCTCTCTCTCTCTCTCTCTCTCTCTTTTTTTTTTTTTTTTTTGTTACAAAAGCAGCGACCATACTCAGAGTGTTTTCGGTAACGATGAAAACGTAAAAACGAGAAAGGAATTATGGCCACACCTGAGATTAAGCATCCATAAGTTAACGGACGCCGCGCGAAAACAGCGGTCGAGAAATGAACACCTGCGCGAGCAAAGGTACTGGAATCCGCCTCAAGCTGACACAGATGTTTATCACGCATGAAAACTGAGAAAAGCTAATTAGTGTGCCTCATTTCGTTTAGTATACAATAATTAGAACAAGCTGGCTAAATAGTTGATTAGAGCAAGTTTGGTCAGCTATCGCTAGTGCACACAAATATTCTTGAAGAAGGTATCTGCTTGACTCTAAAACTCAAACGTCGCGCGCTCTACATGTAGCTATCATAGGATTTCTTTTTATATATTTAAAACGTTATGAACAGTATGACACAGCTTGTAAACTGCCAACATTCGCTCTTTGCACACAAATGGTAAATATATATAGACCAGTGTCAGATGACCTTATCCGTCTTCGGAGACCGAAGAAGCGCGGCTCACAAGAGTCGTTCACACTGCATGTCGCCCATAACAGCTGCGCGCCTTCGGCTCTTGTGACTCAACATGCCTGAGCAAATGCGGAGCTAGCCGCTATCGCGCGCCGAGCCTGTTCCGACAAGCTGACGGCGACTCTCCGCTGTTCTTTCCTGTCGTAATTCCACGGAACAGCACTTGGCGATAGGCCTCAAACGGCAGCATGCGTGCGAGAAAGTGGAGGCGCAATCTACTTATATTTCCTTCTGTTCTTTTGTGTCTACAACATTTTTTTTTTTTTTTTTTTACCCACACCGCCGACATTTGCTGCAAATGCATGGCTTATATCTTTTTTCATGCGCTGAGTAACAACCACTGCTGGAGTTTAGGCTGTTGCTATGGGACAACAATGACTACACAACAGTGTATGGATCTGCACATTGCTTCACTAAAAATTGGCGCTTCCGAAAATTAGACGGCCATTGTTAGCTAACCAGAGGCCGATTAAGGGGACAGGGTAAGCGAAAATTCTAAAAAGGATTGATATTTTTTTTTCTGCTCTACTGAATATGAAAGTGCATTTTTTTCTGCATCGTTTCCAGTATGACACTGCATCCAGCAAAAAAAAAAAAAAAATGCCAAAATGAAAAAAGCAATCAGCGACACGAAGCCAGCAGGGTAGGCGACTGAGTAATGAGTACCACATGACAAGTGCGTGAATTCTTCTCCCTTCTTATCAGCTGGCGAATGCTGCACAGTTTTAGTAAGACATATTACAGGTGACTCATACCACAGCACTGGGAAAGAGGGGAGAGGCATGTCGTACGCTGTGAAGCTCGCCTCGGCTCGGTGCGCGCCAGGACAAAGGAAGCAGCGGTGACAAAGGAGAGCACGGTCTATTTGCGAACATCGCAGCAGCTGACACCTTTCGAGCAGCAAACTGCAGAGATGTGTCGGCGCGCGCAAAAGACAAGCGGAGCAAGCGGGACGGGGCCGCCTTAAGAAAGCACGCTGTCGCTCTTCCGCGCAGCGAGGGCGCAAAGTATACATTGTGTGAACAGAAAGTAGAGGCTTGGACGTCGCTGGGACGTCAGTGCGAAACAGAATGGCACGATTGAGTCAGAACAATTTCCGTGGTATCTATACAGTTCAGAAACAACAGAATATTAAAGGTGTACAATGAGATGTGTTGTGGAGGCCACGTTGGCAAATCACACAGGCTGTTCTGCTCAGCGATGGATGATCCGCAAGCATTGGCTGGTGGGAAGTATCGTGAATCACGGGTAGCGTGGTGTCGGGGTGGGAACAGCAATGAAGCGAACGATAGGAGACGTAGTGGGGAAGAGCAAATGAAAAGAGACTTATACAGCTTTTTACAGCGTTGGGAACAAAGAACTCGGAGAGCAGGACGGCAGCCTGCCTCCGTTAAGTCTCTCGAGCAATCTCCCAGTCGCTTCACATTCACAGCACATTTTTGACCAAAACACGCTCGCTTCCCCCTCTCGTCCACCCCCGCCCACGCAGTTTTAAATCACTGTCAGGCAGCAGGCGGCCGAGATGCAGCTGCAGGTCCCAAGGTCACAGGAACGGGGCCATAGGTCCCGGGACCCATCTCGAAGCCAAACCGATGGAAACAAGCGTTCGATGGTCGGCCGCGCGTCCCGGCCTGCGAATACTGGAGGAGCACGCTGGTCCCTTCTCTCCCACTTGCCGAGGTCGCGTTCCTCCCGAAACCGCAAACGCAGGAGGAGAAGAGCAACGTCCATCCCGCGACACGGCGGCGCCACACAGCCTGGTGACGAGGTGAAGCTTGGCCGACCTGGCACAACAGGAGCTGGGGCCAACGCGCGACAGCGACAACCAGTGGACTACCGGACTAGGAGGCCCACCCACATGATCTTCAAATAAAGATGTTTTCAATCAATCATTTGCAAGCGTTCGGCGTACTTGGTTGCCAGGTTGTTTATTAAGCTGAGTTTAATAAGTCATTTTTTTGTTTTTGTTCTTGAGATGCTCGCCCTTGATACCTCTCAGGACATTGGAAGCGTCTCAGGTTCACTTGGTACACCGCCGGTCTTAGCATAATGCCAAAATCAGCGCACAAGGGCCCCGCCGGGGTGGTGCAGTAATTGGGGTGCTCGACTACTACGCCCAAATATGCGGGATCGAATCCCGGCCGCTTTTCGATGGAGGCGAAAAGCAAGGCACCCCTGTGCTGTGTGATGTCAGTGCACGTTAAAGAACCCCAGGCGGTCGAAATTTCCGGAGCCCTCCACTACGGCGTCTCTCATAGCCTGAGTCGCTTTGGGACTGTAAACCTCACAAACCAAACCAAAGCACAAGGCAACAAATGCATTGCTGCGGTAAGTAATGTGCGTCGTAAGAGAACCCTTGCATAGCATTGGGGCTCGTTCATGGGGCCTTCACTGCGGGAGCGACAAAAAAATCTCCCTTTTTAGGTTTACTCCGTGGAAGAAAGGAAAGAAACGCCTAGGGGTGCACCGTCGAAAACTAGAAAGCCTCATTTGAGGAGTATTTGCTGCCATATTCTTGGCTTGTAACCGACTAAAGTATTTCTCGGGCAGCTATTGTATCTTCCAGTGCGGCCATCTCACTTTTAATATCGTCAAGCGACAAAAACACGCGTCCAGCATTCCAATGATGTTTTAAGCCTGCCTGTAAAGGGTCAGTGTGTCCAACTCTTGAATCTTCAATACGGTACAAAAAAAAAAAAAAAAAAAAGAAGAATCCCATTACGGTAGCACATTATCATAGGGCATAACAACAACACCGAAGAGTGTCTTTATAGGATCCTTGGTCAGATAATGACGAACCACGTAGTACTAAATAAATATTAGGACTCGAGACAACTTGTGGTAACAAAATTGTAAATTATTTCTACTGATAGCTATTTAGCGTTCAGCCCTGCTACTTTCTTTAGACTAACGCGCGATTGTACTGCTTTTACGGGATACGAGACATTTGAATCCAGCCATTTTCGGACTTTTTTTTTTTCTTTTTTTTTGCTTCTTCGCGCATTGACACTTTTTTTTTTTTTCGAGGAAGTTTGCCTCGGGTCACTTTTTTCTTCTTTTTTTTTTGTTTTCAAGGGATATTTTTTGTTTCGGTACCTCTATCCACCAGTTCGATATATGCGTCGTCACGTGACTTATTTTTCCAATGCATGGAGCGAAGAAATTGGGATGCTGTTATTGTGTATAGGCCCAAATAAAACAAATAACACTTAAAAAGCTGATTTACTTTGCACGGCAGCACATATATCTGTTTTGCTTTAAGCATTGCGACGAAATAAAGTAGATCATAATTTCAAAAAGGACTAGCTTCCTTAAAATGCTGAAGACGATTGGTTATTTCCATTAGAAAGAAAGAAAGAAAGAAAGAAAGAAAGAAAGAAAGAAAGAAAGAAAGAAAGAAAGAAAGAAAGAAAGAAAGAAAGAAAGAAAGAAAGAAAGAAAGAAAGAAAGAAAGAAAGAAAGAAAGAAAGGAAGGAAGGAAGGAAGGAAGGAAGGAAGGAAGGAAGGAAGGAAGGAAGGAAGGAAGGAAGGAAGGAAGGAAGGAAGGAAGGAAGGAAGGAAGGAAGGAAGGAAAGAAAGAAAGAAAGAAAGAAAGAAAGAAAGAAAGAAAGAAAGAAAGAAAGAAAGAAAGAAAGAAAGAAAGAAAGAAAGAAAGAAAGAAAGAAAAAACATTATGAGTACAGCGGCTGCTCGTATTCCTTTGGAGGCCTCTATTCTCTGTTTTACCTTCTTTGTCCGAATAAATCGTATAGTTTACTTCGTTGTTGTCATTTTCGATAACGAGGGAAACCTTGGCTCAAAGAGCTGGAATCATCACGCCAGCAGGAGAGCAAGGTGTGGCCGTAGAGGAATGGGGCCCTCAACTTGCGCGCAAGCATGTCATCCGTCCTTTCTCCTGTTTTGCCAGGGTCAGGAGTGAATTAATTTGGAACGCATTCCTCGGCCAATGATATGCAGGCGAGCACACGGTGGTACATCTGCAGTCGCGGCAGTGTCGTTGGCGGAGTCCTCACCGCTTCGTTAAGGTGCGCATCCAATACTGTACACCCTGCGCTCGTCGTGTCTGGTGGCGTTACGCGTGGCTGGAGGCTGGCACGAAGCATCGGGGCATGCCATGCGCCTACTACACTGCAGTGCAGCAGGTCTCGGTAAAACAGTGCAGTATATAGTGAAGCCTATTTAGCGTGCCGTGCAAGTTAGTCAAGTTCTGAATTCAAATGTGTTTCGATATCAGGCACTGTTATCAATCGCCGATGTGCGATGTACCACATTTGCGGCTACGATGAGAGGGAAGCGAATCCTGATGGTACTGCAAAGAGCCGCGCTTGTATACTATTAATAGAAACCCACATTCAATATGCCATAAATATTAACTCGAGCACAGCAGCCGCCACAGCACTGCACGCATTTGATTAAGACAGAGTGAGCAGACACACGTAGCGGCTGGTTGCCGGCAGCCACGCGCTACTTATAATAAGTGGGGCTTCAACGGTAAGCAAAGTGACGTCGCGATCACTCCGTACGAATAGTCGACGACAACACGCCTCACAACTGCGCCGTTGCTTTCGGAACCGTAATTACAACAGCATATTATTGCCCTTGTAGCAATTGCCATAAGCTACAACCCTAGCGAAAAACCCGTATGAGTCACAATAACCTCATACTGATTTCTCATAAAAGCTCATACTAAACTCATACAAGTCTCATACAATCTCATATATTTGTCATATGTTGAAACTTCAATGATATTTGTATGAGATTATATGAGAATTATAAGAGTTAAATATGAGAACTCTGCATGAGGTTATTGTGACTCATAGAGTTTTTTCGTTAGGGAAGTATATTAACGGTCGCGACTCCATGTCGCGGCAGGTCTTAACGAGTGCTTTTGGGATAACGATAATTGCGAACGTGTCACAAATGCGTCTCATTTCAGCCAACTATACAAAGGTAGGCGTCTGAAGGACAAAGCCTGCACAATACCACTTTCCCACGATATCACAATTTTAGCCAGAATTCTCAGCATTTTTTTTTTTTTTTGCGCATGATTGTTCTAGACTTGCCACACTGCTTTGCTGCTGATGGTTAAGTACTACATAAATGAGCTGCTCCAGTACTTGGAATTCGACAGTTGAGGCCAACGTTGCGGTTTCGATCCCGGCCACGAGTATATTTCAATGGAGGTAACAATGTCCGTGCGTACCCAACTTCAGGGAGCCATGCACAACAGAGCAAAGAAGTTGCGGCTAATGTGAAAGAGAGCACACCACTTCTCAGTCAAGAACGAAATATAATTTCCATTTCGCGTCTAATCTGAAGCATATGGCAAAGCAGCGTCTACCAGCCTGATGGGAAAACTGCTTCTCTCCTGGTGATTACGACCCTGAATGCACTCTAGGTATTCGTTTTAGCATTGTTTGGGCACTTGTTAAAACAACGCCGAGATATGTTATATGATATGTTAATCCATGCATGGATGGCCTTCGAGTTTCCGTGACTGAAGTACCGGTGCAGTTAAATAACCAGAGGTGAATGGAAACCTGTGTCCATCCACCTCTGGTTATTTACCTGCACCGGCACTTCAGTCACGGAAAATCGAATGCCATGCGTGCATTAACCTATCATATAACATACAACCTTCACTTCGGCACAGTTCATAGATTTCAACGGTTGCGCAGCATGTTTCAACCGCAAGAGCATTTCTTTTTCTCGGCGGGGAGACGGGGAGGTTTGGGGGGGATTGAGGGAGCAGTCTCATTTGAACGATGTTTTTCAGAGTTTTTTCGCCGAAAAGACGTTCATCACAGTTTTTCTGTGTAAATTATCTCGCTTAAAAGTGCTGAACCCCCTATTTCCTTCTTAAAATCTGCCCCTGCTTTTTTGCTACTAATATGACGTTGTGGCCCAAACTAGGCTGCGTATTCGAGAAACACCACTCTGCCTCTCCTAACCGCCTCTTCATCTTTAGCCGAAAGATTACATAACCTCTGTGCGACGCATCGTATTCATCTCCAACTCGGCCCGCAAGGAGAGGAACTGTGCCGCCTTTTTCTCACAGGGATCCCACACAGCGCCGTACGATGTCCTCTCGGCGCGTGCCTCCCGCGCATGACATGCTTCGCACGACGTCCACAAATTGAGCACGACAAAGATAAAAGCTGCGTACGAGGGAGACCGGTCGGCGCCGGATCGATGTTGACCCGGCGTTGTTTACTTGTTTGGCTCGCGCCGAATCGGATGATACCGATCTGGTGCCACCGCCGCGCCGTCGCCCTGCGAGCTGATATCGGAAGCGCATCGGCGGAGTCGCTCGCGAACGCGATATCAGGCCGAACCGCTGCATCTGCGCCACGACAACAGAGCGGCCCCATTCATCTGCTCGTCACTGTGATTAGGGAAGGGGCATTCCGCATCACCTTTCGAACAAAAGATTAAAGCGATGCGATAGTGCGTCCCGAAGCTGATACAGCATGGTCTCGAATGGATATTGTTGCAAAGCGCGACAAATTGATTATGAAAAGCTGCATTAAAGTCTTCATTAAAAAAAGCAGCAATACACTCATCGAAATTCGGCCGCCACGACCAGGTATATCGAACCGGTGACTTCGTGCACCGCTGTCGATGAGGTGCTTTGGCGCAGTTTCGAACATCGAAACGCTTTACCGGCAAAACTTCGGATACAGCTTACTACTGTGAGGAGCGGCCTGTACAGAGTACAGCGGAAGGATACGCGAGCGTCTACTTCAAGCTGCTACTCAATAGCCGGAAGCCACGGAAGCTCACGGCGTCTTCGAGCACGCTGGCTCATTTGCTGTGGCGATCTACTTACGCACTTGAGGTCGGGGCTTCGATGCTTGTGTGGAGGCCGCACCTGCAAGGAAATGAATAATACGCTTTGCTGATATATTGGCCCTAGTAAAGAGTGGTTCTTTTTCTTCTTAACTATATGGAGTGGTTGTTCCTCCGTTCTTATAGCTACCGGCTACTGGCGATCCTAAATAAGTTTGCGGACACCGACAAGAATGTTATATATCTGAATATCGGAATTACCTTATTACAAATAACTAATCCTGACCGACACATTACTACATGTCTTTGAGCTAGTTACTACCACATCGTTTATGCTACTGTGCTTTATCACGTTATTCGCCACTCCTATGCCTCACTGTATCTTTTATTTCCTCCTTTGCATTGTATAATTATGTGACACGAAACCCTAGACACTTGCTGCTGCCCACTGCCCACCACTGTAAAGGGGGTGAGAACATTGTCAAGCACTCGTCACTTTTTTTCTCACCTCCTCCATCACTCAGTATTGATGGGAATAAAGGCTATTATTATTATTATTATTATTATTATTAATATTATTATTATTATTATTATTATTATTATTATTATTATTATTATTATTATTATTATTATTATTATTATTATTATTATTATTTCTTCTAGCGTAGTACTGCGTCAGTAGGAAGTCTTGGACTCTTGTCAAGCATGACAGCATGGTGTTTTGCTAGCCGTCCCGTGAACCCACTCCACGGCTGCTGGAGGTGCCCGGCTCCGGTCTAGACCAAAATCTTCATCGCGCGTCCCGCGCTCTATCACCACACGAAAAGAAAAAGAAAAAAAGAACACAAAGTTGAATTGTTCGCAAGCCGTGAATAGGAGTCAGACCAGGCAGGTTTACAGCATGTGTTTTTGCTCTCCCCTAAAAGCTCTGGCCTCAGCACCGTACACAGATGTAAACGCAGCGACGGGCACCCAGCCGCAGCAGGGACCGCGAAACCCCCTCGAGGCAGGCAAGACGCCGCTAGACGCCGGGCTGTGCCGCGCCACGCCGCAGGGTACTGGCCCTGTCGACGCCTTTGCTGACTGCAAGCGCGCTCTCCTTAAGCTTAACTCTTTAAAGAAAGCCGCGAAGTGCGAATTTTGCTTTCCCTTCTTCCCGCATCGGACATATGGGAGATCCGCATTCGGCCACCACGGAGGACGCTTTCTTCCCGCAATCTGCAACTGGACGGAAACGCGACCGTCAACTGATAAAGGAGTCTGTTCGTTCACTTTGAGTAAAAAAAAAAAAAAAAAAAAGAGAGAGAGAGAGAGAGAGAGAAAAAAAAAAAAAAACACGGGAGCCAGCTTTTACCGAAACAACGAGCGCCGTCCGGACAAAAGACCTCGACGCCCTCGCCGCGCCGCGCGGAGAGCGGTTGTTTCAGTGGTTAGCACAACGCCGGTTAAAACGGAAAGAGGCAAATGAATGGCGCCAAACCTTACAGCCCTTAATATTGAAATAACTGCGATTGATATGTATTAAGAGCTTTTCTACTAAGTCGTTATTTAAAGTTGTGACGTTGTTTTCGGGTGGTGAAGAAATAATAGGCGTAGTTGTTTAACATCACTGCTTCGGAGCGGCGCACCATGACCGCAGAGTGTATTTTCATGCCCACATTGTTGCTGTGAAGCTCGGCAGACTTCAGCGATTAAAAGCGCAGCCCTGATAGGGGAGCGGATGACGGTATGATTAGAGATTGATTGTGTGAATGAGTTTCTAAGCCCCGCAGTGATAATATCTTTCAGACTGCTGATGTTGCAAGTTATCTGAAGTGCGGAGAGAGATATTAAAGGATAAGAGTGCTACGGTGATATAAGCATGCACTGGCGCTAAACAATTAACGCTCTGAAATTACGTTCCGAGATAGAGACGGCGAATACAGAACTGGCTCAAAAGCACTGAAAATAAGAAAAAAAAAATCCATTCTATGTCAAGCATGCGACTAGTTGTGTTCCCCAGTGGCGTTTTAGCGGTGGCCTGGTTTGTTTCAGACAATGCTCTACGTATCAGAATGCAGGAAAAACTGTCCAGTGGCGTCCTGAGGGGCCATGCATGTTCAGAAAAACAAATCTAACGTCAAACATTTTATGGTGTCTTATTACAGGCCACCGGCCGATTCCTTGAGGCGCAGTATAAAAGAGTCATGGACTCGAGTTCTCCCCTCACGGCGAAGCTACACCATGTAATAAGCGGTACTAACGCACGCGTTCTTGTTAGCCATTTCTCGCAATATCCGCATGCACATCGGGGCCACGTCTCGACGGTAGCCGCTGCATTATTCAACATCACCCTTCACTCACGCAGCAGTAAGCAGATAACCAGTCGTAACCTCCCTTTCGGTTAACCCGCAACTGCCTGTCTATCCTCGATGCTCACCTCCCGCAATTTCGTGAGCACTGTCCCCGTGACGCGGTTAAACGGGCGCTCTGACTGCCTCCAGCTCCACAGCCTGGGGACAAGACCGTCGCCCTATACAGATCTCGGCGATATCTTGGCGTCGCTGGCAATATGGGCGAGCTTTTGAGTTGACGCGTTTCAGGGCAAGCCTATAGATCTCAACCGGCGAGCAAATACGACGGGCTCGCCTTTAATTCCACACTCTCCAAATGCACTCGTACGTGTGTACCGAGGCGATCGCAATGGCACAGAATGCTCCGGGTGGAAATGTACGGCAAGTCCACTCGGCCGCTCGCGTCGTTTACGCCATGAAAAATAAGCTTCTTACAGAGATCGCGGCCGGCCGCCTGTCCGGCGAATCCAGTAGCTGCCACGCCATTTGGGCATACCCGTACGCCCCGAAGCCGCTGGCAAATTAATCGTTCTCCTAGCCGTGCCCATGCTCGCGCGGGTTGTCGTCGGGGCGCTCCGCACTACATGCGTCGATCGTGTGTTTTGTGCGCCGACACGACAAGGCGGGCCGCATCGCGTCGGAACGTGCGAAAACAAGACTTAATGGTGGCCGAAGAAAATCCATCTTGAACGCGCGATAAGTGGCCGAGGCTGCACCCCGCGTATACACGCTTTCGCGGCATTCAACATGACGAGGAGCTCGGTTCTTTATCGAAGAACGTAGGAAGCCTCGAGGCATTCGATATATATACGTTTCGCTCAGCGCCTTTGATGAAGTCGCGCCCTGCGCCGTTCGTCGAACGCGGCCCGTTACCGCACAGAGTGCAGTAGCGGGTCTTGTGGCAATGGTATATAGGTATGTATGTGCCACCGGATCTGCCGAATCTAAGAAAATAAATTTAGTTAGCGCTTTATTTATTTTTTTTTTTCCTTTGATTCGGGCTCCCGTTGCCCCGGGGGCCTAAGCCTTGTCCCCATTGCGAACACTAACTGATTTCCTATTGGAGCGCGTGAAATCGCGCCGGAATTCGCTTTACCACCATAACAAAAGGAAAGAAAAGGGAAATAAGAAGAACGGGAAGAGAGGAAACCAAACGCGAGGCTATCATCCGCGTCCGCGAAAGACCTGAGTCTCGCATGGAGGAGGAGGAGGAGGAGGAGGAGGAGGAGGAGGAGGGAGAAGACTCTTTAATGGAACAGATTTTAGCCGGCGTTAATGTTTGCTGACATGCTACTCTACGTGGGGAAGGGGGAGGGGAGCGGATTAGAGAATAAAGATGGAAGAAGGATTGTGTGCATGGAAGATTCAGGGCCTTACCGGGAGCGATGTGAAGGTTTGTCGCTCTTACTAGGTATTACACTGCTCGTTTCTTCTTTCAGCAAAACACAAATTTCCAGCGCCAACGATAGCTGCCAACGCGCAGCAAGCGTTCATAGAGTACACCTGACCTCCTTATTCAAAGCGGTGCAGTTACGACAATACTTCTAGTATCATCGGGAGTGGTTCTTTTTCTTCTCTGTTCGGAGAGGTTGTTCCTCCGTTCTTCTTTCTTCGAAGTACTGAGCCAGTGGGAAGATACTTGTAGCAAAGACAGGGGACAGGGGACAGGTTGTCGGGCACTGGAATATAGGTTTTATATATACAGAGCACTAGTTACAATGAGTATATACATGGCAGCACGGTGTCTCACAGGCCGCCCCGTGAACCCACCCCACTGCTACTCGAGAGCACGATCCGCGTGCCTGGCTCCGGTCGAGATCAAAATCTCTCTGTCATCGCGCGTCCCGCGTTCTCTCCCCACGCGAAAAAAAAAAAAAAAAAGAAAAAAAGAAACTCAACGTTGACTTGTTCCTAAGCCGCGAACAGGAGGAGTTTCGTCAAACCAGGCAGGTCCACAACATGTGTTTTTGATCTCTCCCTAAACTCCCCGGCCCCGGCGCCGTACACAGCTTGTAAACGCGGCGACGAAAGCCCACCCGCTACAGGGATCGCGACACCCCCTCGAGGCTAACAAATGGCCGCGCAGACACCGGGCATTGTCCGTACCGCGCCACGACGCGGGCCACCGGCCCTGTAGAAGAAAGGATGCCTTCGCTAACTGCAAGCGCGCAATCCACGAGCTTAACTACTACTACTAGTTCTTTGGGATATTCTTGGGAGGGGGTCTTATGTCGCGGCGGCACTCTTGGTGTCCGGGGGATGGGAAGATGGGATGTCAAGGGGGGGGGGGGGGGGGGGGGGTGAGTTAACTCTTTAAAGAAAGCCGCGAAGCGCCAACGTTGCTTCCCCTTCTCCCCGCCTCGGACATGTGGACAAACCGCACTCAGCCACGGAGGCTGCTTTCTTCCCGCAAGGGAGACTTTTCGATCACTTTGGTTCAAAAAAAAAAAAAAGAACGCGAAAAAGTGCTTTGAGCAAAACAACGAGCGCCGTGCGGACAAAAGACCCCGACGACCTCGCCGCGCCGCGCGTAGGGCGGCTGTTTCGGTGGTTAGTACGACGCCGGTTAAAAGTGAAAGAGGCAAATGAATGGCGCCAAACCTCACACTTCTCATCTGCTAGGGGAAAAGTTCAGATGACATTTTTAGTGGGCGTTTACTGCATGCACGAAAACAAACGTCAGCACCTTGTGTCCAGCCTCAACCGTTATCGGGATTGGAAAAGTAATTAGTTGTTCAATCTATGCATGAGGAACATCTGTACTTTCCACATGGGCTGTTTTGGAGGCGAAATAAAGATGACGCTTGAGAACGATCGATCATTCCCGGCTTGATCTCAAATCTAAGACCCCGATTTAGGGTAATAAGTGTAAGGTGATGATAACCATCAAGAATATCGTATTGCTCCGAAGAGAAAAAGAAAAGCGATATAACTAATTGAGAACTTTCCGAAATGGAAACGAACAACATAAATTCTACTAGCAACATTAGCATTTTGCAGCCTTCCCTTCCTATTCATTAAATGACCATGTGTGGATCAGGCAGGATATCGAATTATCGTGGGGAGTTTTCTCAGCATAACAGCGCAGGTTGTTAAACATACTTCTCCTTATAGAAGGCACGTTTACAAGATAATGCGTGTACTGCAAAATCTGCCCCGAAGAATTCATGCGTTGTGTGAGAGCTTTCGATACTGTGAGCTTCTTTAATTCTGAGCACAACTTCCGCTCTTTATAACCAAATAATGCACGGTGATCGCGGACCTTGTATGCATACAGCATACGACCCATAGAGCACCGCGAGGTCTAAGTTCTCCGTTTTTGAGAAATTATATAAAAGTGTCATCCGAGTCTTGAGAATGTCATTTATAGCCATATGCAAGCTTTGAAGTCCATAAACTGCAATTTGGCAAAGGATACCTGATTCCAGCACATTGGTATTATTGAGCGAAACATGCCCATACGTTCTGAAAAAAAGAGTTTTTTTAACGAGAAGCTTAGCTCTTGTGATTAAAGTTTTTGCTGGCCTGAAAAAAAAAAAAAAAAAAAAGAAAACCCTCATTTGTTTTTTATGGTAGTCTTGACTATACTAGGTACAAACATAAAGGAGGCTATGGTACAAACAGATGAAAAAATTTAAAAAGGAAGATTATACTGCTCATCGTACGTTTCGACTATTCTCTTAGTACTGCCACGACAGAATCTTACCATGTATTCAGCAGTTCCTTCTCAATTAAAATTGTTGCCGAAGAAAGTTGGATAGCAACTAAGCCACAGCGACGCTATTTCTTTTAAACCACTGTTCTATTTTCCTTGAGACATTTGCTCTCGAGTGCTGCCGTGTAAAATGTTCCCAGAGAGAGAGAGATTGGTCACGCCATTTTCGGGAGTTCCCACCAACGAGGACTCTTCTGCGAATTTTGGTAACATGCTCTGCTGAACGTACAGCTTTCCTTGCTGTAGACGATCTTTACAACAGGCTGCGTTACAGCAGCCTCACTTCTTCGTTACGGTGTTACTGAGCTAATAAGCACTATACGGCCAGTTCCAACGATATTATCTCGTTACCATTTGCCATGCTACCTACAGTCGTTTCCGAAGGTAAGCCCTTCACGAAACCTGCAGTCTAGTCAGTGACGAGAGGCGGGCACAATAGGATGCCAACAGCACTTAATCGTTGTGCCCGCCCTATTCCTGCTCCGTATCTTTTTTCGTACTTACACGCTTCAGCATCCCCAGGTACGTAACCGAAACGAAGCAGTCGGCCGGGGCAGCCGTTTACCTGGTAATATAGTACGTCCTCCAGGAACACACTCTCCTCTCCCTCATTTGTCGTCGCCAAGCGTAACCATGTGTGATCTGCATCTTAATCTGCAGCACTGCCACCGCACTCAAGCGAGCGCAGCACGCGTAAAGCTGGATGTCCCTCGTCTCGCCCCAAAAGAAATTTACGAGCACCCATTCTCCACGCACACGGGACTCCTCAAATTGCTAGGCGCGAAGGATAGGCGTATACGGCATTGTCCACCACACGACGCACCACGTTTTAAAGACTATACACTGCTGCGCGCGCTTGGGTCATGATGAAGGAACAATTAGACCACGCTCCTCTTCGGCTACTATGCATTTGGTAGCGCCACTGCTCCGTATGCGCACGCCTCGGTCAAGCGTGTCACTGGCCTCGTATGGTCGGCCGCGATTGTTTACATCGACTTGAATACGACTCCACGCCCGACTGCCTGGCAGTGTGGAATGATTATCCCATCCAGCATGGCAGCACCTTCCTTCTGTTCCTGCCTCTTGACTTGGCGCCAAAGAATGAGCACCGTACGTCGCGCTTGCGCGTGCGCTGTTCGACGAGTTGCGTGCAGCAACGCCGAACGTGAACTACGTCAGAAGGCTTGCAGTCTCTCGCGAAACAATGCAGTTCTCGCAGTTCATTCCCTCGATATAAGTCGGCAGCGAGCATGCACTCATTTTGTTCCACCGCTGTTTGTTTTTCATTTAATCAAAAACAGCTGTTGGCCAGCGGCACACAAAGCAAGTATTTAACAGGGCCGGTGACACCGAACCTCTTCAACATAAGCCTAAGCGTCACAGGCCCCTACGAGCTATTAAAAGGCCCGACTTGCATATGACTGAAAAATTTGCGCATCTTGAGGGCAAGGTTATCGAAACCGTGCTGTTGACCTCACTTCTGTGCGCGCTGGCAAACGTCCTGATGTGTTTACAGCCTTATCGTCAATGCCGGTTCGTTTGAACAGGCGACCGCCAACTGTGGTGAAAGGTTCATTTACCCTGATTCAGATGAATAAGTGCCCGCTCTACTCAAACGATGAATAGACGTTCGCTCGAAGAGAGAGAGAGGCGTCATGAATCATTCGAGTCGAACGTCAGAAGCTAGAAGCGTGGTAACATACTCGAATACTGGCTCCATTCACCAACTCGACTTTGATGCATTGTCAAGAAAACAGGCAAGGACCGCCCATTTGATCAAACTTTTCAAACTTTCGGAATGAATGCGTATTCCGTCCGCCTGTTTTGTTTTTTATTCATAGCGTCACAAGCTCAGCCTCATTAAAAGCAGGAAAAAAAGAAAAACTGGCAACGAATCCTCTAGCAACTGATGATCATCGTGCTTCATCTCATCTCATTTCACATCCCCCTCCCTCCCCTCGCACTCACACGCGCACACAGCAGAGTTTGAAGCTTATTGACTACTGCACGCAACTACTCCTTTACAGTTTCGCCCGTTCAGCAAAGGATTGCATCTTAATAAGCTGGGAGCGAAAGCCAAGAAACACGGTCCAATAAGGCTCCAACTGTGCGCTTCGGAGGTCATTGACGTCGAGCATGAAAAAACATGTGCGCACAGGATACAATGTACAAGCTGCGCGACTATTTATTACGCTATCTATCTATATACGCTAGCTTCTGCGTTGCATGTTATACGCGCCCTGACGGGAAACCACGTCGGTTCACTTCCCCGCTCATATTTACGAGTTACGTGAGATAGGAGTTACGAGTAACGAGCTTCAGGGGCTGCGTGCAACAGCGAAGAATGAAGTTATGCGTTTCTTCTCGTTTATTATTATAATTTTTTTTTTTTTTGCTCTTCTTTCGCTCCGTGGTACATGCCTAAGGACTTCCGCAACGAGTTTCTCACGCATATCCGTTCTTCCCAAGAGAATGGAGGGTGGAAAATTAAGCCTACTTTTTTATCTGACCGTGAAGTACGTTACAGTTTGCCAACAACACCTGTTGGTGAAAGTAATCGGCCATTTATAACTTAATCTAAACCAAGGCGCGACGAAGCACGTGTTTCCTATGCTGCTACAGGCGTCAGAATGAAGCTCCTTCCTGTTAAGATCTTTTTGAGATGCGGTCGGTGCGCGCTCAGATCAGGGCATTCCACAACAGTAAAGTTCTGCTGCTCGTCTGCTACTTGTACACAGCTTTCATCCTCCCTGGTGCTCTTAATAGGACTGGACACAATAAACAAACCGATTGAAGGATCACACGCGTTTATACAAAGAGGCGTGACCTAGAAGGGACAATTTAATGATTTCTTCAGCATATCAACCTATATATAGCTTTCATTTCCACCTTGATTTGGCACCGTATACACATAATGCTATTTACATTACATATGCCCGCTTTATCTTTTTTTTTTTTTTTTTCAGTTGAGGCCATGCGTTTACCATTTACTCTCCGAAAGCTTTCATTCACGTCTTCCAGCGATCGTTTAGTGCCATTCTATCTCATTGACGTTTCTTTGCTTCTTATCTCACGTGTCACCACTAATCATTCTAGAAAGGTCGGTACGTGCGCCGCCAACCAAGCCATATCGCCTTATCAAAAGCGTTTATGCCGGTTCAAGACGTGTAATTGCCCATCGCCGTCCATAACCTGTATGAGGAAAAAAGGACGAGCTTGTTAATGAACTCTTAAACACCCCTGGGAAAGTAGTCAAGGACGACGATAGCGAACGGTTAAACGCAAGGACTGTTTGTAGTCCATTCTTCTGAGGCAAGAAAAAGCATAGGATACAAGGATACAGAGCCACGCGCCCTTGATTGTACGAGGTACCGCAATGAAGAAGAAAAAAAAAAGTTGGGAAACTACAGATCTCTAGATTCCACTCAGAAACGGTTCCGAAACACTGGGGGATATCCACACAAGAGGCAAGTACTGAGCCGTTACCATAAATACAAAGCAAAATGTATTACGTGCAGAGACTATGTCGAAGCAAGCCTAGACATGGATGAGCGGACCTAGCATATACTTCAGGTAAAGACTGATCATTAGCACTTTTCTCTGATTGGTAAGCAAAGCTCCCCCCCCCCCCCAACCCCCTCGCGTACCCTTAAAAATAAAGAAAATCGAGAAAAAGACAGTAAATGAATAACCGTTAGAACAAACTGGTCGACTCCAAGTGCTCACGTACATATTATGTCACCTGACGGCGTATTCTTGTAAAACACAGTCCACGACGTATTGGCATCGTGCCTTTCGTAAATGGGAAACGCATGACGATCCACGATCACGCTTCGAATGCTAAATGTCCGCGCATTATACGCCGTTTTCCTGCAAGCACTCTCCCTTTCCCTCGAGGCCTCTCGGCTGCGCTCGAGCAGCTGTTCGAAAGATGGCTAGAGTGATCAGTTCATAGCGGGGAGATACGACGGTGCTCAATCAGAAACACCGCAACCGTAAGAAGACCTTTCAGACTTGTAGTCAGTCACATGCATCTAAACACATACATGCAAGAAAAAGAAATATCGACGCAGGAGTGGCAGCCAACTGTTTGTGCGAGCTTGTGTGTATATGCTTTTATTCGCCAATCGTCAGGAATACCTCAGTTTAGAATCTCCTTCAGTCATACTTCTTGAAACTATGATACTTGATGTCCTCAACTCCCTTTTTCACCCCACTGCGCACCTACTCCCAACAATTCACGGCACGGTGACAAAGGCATGTCTGCCCATTTTTTTTTTTTTTTTTTTTTTTTTTTTCCTATAGCCACGCTGGAAAGACAGAGAAAACTGTCCGTGAAATTCACCGCGATAATCGCGGTCGACGTGATTGGTTCAGCGGTGCTTCCTGACCCCAACCCCAAGCAGTTGTGTCTTGTTCACCATTTACTGAGGCGAAGGAACTACATCGGCCGACACGTGATTTGCCGCAGCGAACCAAAGGGACTGGGAAATAACATTTCCTTCTATCCTGAGGCACCAGTAATGGTGGACTACGGTCTACGTTAGTCTATATTTCACAGCGCGACCTCTTTCATCGTCGTGCAACGGCTCGGGCAGCGTATGCTCTTACTAAGGCTGTATTTGTCACATCTCGACTACATTCGTCACGTTGCCAGAGGCAGTCGATCTTTCGAAGCAGCGTACGTGGACGCTGCCTCGTTTCATGTCACGCTACTGCTCCATTTCTTGGCGCAAATAGACACCCCCGAACGCGACGTATATTATCAGTGCTCAATTGCAACTTTCAAAATTGATACAATTGAAACAAAGGTCGCCGTGGTTTCGGTTCTTCCCTCGCAACAAACCGCACACCTGTGCGCCGTGCGTCCTGGACACGCCAGCCGAACCGGGCCTTAATTCTGGTCCCTTGCGGAGGGCCCCGGCAACAGGAGTTCGCAGGAAAGAGCCGGCGTGGACTATGAGGTTTCGCCTTGATTCCTGGAATCAAGTTTCGTGATTTCACGCTGCTCAAACACACGCGGCAGCTAGCGGCTGGGACGACGATTGTGCCGGGCCGGTCACGCACGATATATTCCTCCCACCAAGCGGGACCCCCTTCCCGGTGCGGCCCCCCTCTCCTTTTGTGCTGCTTACGCCGCGCCAAGGGCTCGAAGCGGCCGACTCCACTCGTGTATAACTGGCTCGTCTCGACTTGGCTCGGTTGTAGTAGGCCGGCATCGGCACGAGTGAATTTCGCCTTCCGTGACCATGGAGCGGACAACGTGGGAGCTGCTCCTCACGACTTGCCACCCATAGACGCCTCGAGGCATGCATGGCTTGATGGAGCGACGTTTTTTGCTCCAACGCCTGCAATGCAACCTTCGTTATCGCTCCCGCGAGTGCGAGGCGCAGGTGTTTAAACGGACGGGCTTATGTGTACAGGTTCAGAAGGGGGACGCTTTGCGTACAGTACCTCGAGACGACTGTCGCAGTCTCTATGCAAGTACCGGTTCAGGAGGAGCATGTGTAACCTTATTAAAGTTTTAACATCTGATTTTTCGGCTCCTACATATACTGATGCTCAATATGGTTGTTCGAAGAGCGGTCCCCTGTTTCTCGACTCATTCGCGCAAGATGACAGGACGACCAAAGCGCTGCTAATTAAATCCCCTACGCGGCACCCAAAGGAGCGTTGGGTAAACAGGATGAACATGCGGACTTTAACCTACCCGTCAAGCTTTGAGAGGGCAGATGCGACTTGCCCTGCATCCAAGCGCCCTACATTCCTCCGAATCTCGCGAATTATACCCTGGCAAGCCCTGAGGTTTCGACATGTTTCTTGTGCCCTTTGACGCCATAGTATTAAAAAAATACCGAGTTGGGGATGGTGCTGTCTCTCACAGGTGGTGGTTTTCAGGTGACATGGGCGGAAATGATTGGTCGCTTCGTAGCGTGACGTCACGGGAACAAGTGGCATGGCTGAGCTTACAGCAGCTGGTCAACTCGGGCGGCTCTTTTGAGACTTGAGAGTAAGACGGGAATTAAACCCTCCGGCAATCTTAGATTACATCCCCAGACAGACACGCTACTCATAAGCCACTGAGGCATATTAGTACAGCTTGGATAAAGATAGTTTCATTCATGGGAATTAAAATTCCAAAGCGACTCATGATATGAGAGACGCCGCTGTGGAGGGCTCCGGATATGTCGACCACCATGGCAGCCTCAAAGCCTAATCTTCTTGCGTTAAAGACACGAAGAAAGGGTGAGTGAATCTACGTGTGAAATGCAAACTGGAATGTAACGCCACGTTGTTTTCATATATGATCTTAAATAAAAATTTTGATCTCAGGAAAGAACAATGCAGAATTCCAAAGCTGAGAATAATTACGGTGGGAAATGTCAAAAACCTAAAATGTCTCTGCCTTTGAACAAAAATAAGCCTTTTGTTACCTTAAGTGAACGACACACATCACTTGATGCATTCAAGCGTACCATGACTGAAATATAGTCCTTTTTTTTTTTTGTATATAGAAAGCTGTTGCCCTGAGTGAACGAATGTTGACATGTGAACAGTTTTAAGACATGCACGAAGTTGTCTTTTTTGTTTCTGGTTACATATATGTATAGCTTGTGTGTGTGCTTTGAGATAAGACGGTAGTTAACGTCAAAAATGTTTTGAAATAGGGTGGACAATTGGGCGAGTTGGTACGATTGCACAGTGGGTGGAAGAGCGTGAAGACACGAAGCACACAAGAAGAGAAACACAACAGACGAGCGCTGTTCTCGCTTCTCTTCTTGTGTGCTTCGTGTCTTCGCGCTGTTCCACCCACCATGTCAATACTTCTGTTGAGTATTTTCTGTGTTTGCTAGGTTGTTTTTATGTTTTTTATAGTTTTGTATCTATGAGTACAGCAAACACTTCTTTTTTTCATGTTTTATCTGTATGACACTGTTGCCCCTATGTATAGATTGTGTCGGGTCTTGAACATAGTCAGCTGCAAGAAAGCAGAGGAAACTGGAAATCAAACTTATTCAAACGTTACGACAGGTGTAAGAAAACGCCGGGCCCACGAATAAAAATTTTTGGATGACGGGCACATCAGAGATGCTAACCTCTTGATCAGCCCGTAGTCTTTGCAGCGCATAAATAATCAAAAAGCAACTCGAGTCGAATACAACCCCCCGAATAAGCTGCAGCTCCTTTCATGTGCCACACTCTGCTTTGTGACGCTAGCAGGTCGAAATTATCCATGACGTCACGAGAATTGGACGCCATTGGCTGCATGTGAGTTCTATGAGAGGCATCTGCCGCATTTTCTCAGGTTGCACCCGATTAATGGGCGCGAGCGCCACCACTGGAGCGAACGGCGCTAGTGTCGACCTAGGGGAGTAAGTGGGATCACGTGGCTCCTCTCACTGCTGCTGAAGCAGACGCTCGATGGAATTGGTGCCTTTAAAAAGCTAATAGTCACGTTTATTTATGTAGTTTTGGTTGATAAAGAATGCCAGCGTTACACTTTTTAATCTTGCATCGTTACTGAGGCTGCTGAAGTTTATTTAAACTGTTGCTATGGTCCGTTACTGCTCTGTACTCGGAGGTAAGCGAGAAAACCCGGCGCAAGCTCCCATTGCTACCAGAAACATAGCTCAGAGAACCTTACTTCATGGAGCAGCACGCTTCCAAAGAATGAAAGGATCATGCGAAAGCCAGAAGGTCTCAAATTGTTCTAAATGAACGCGTTGATACGGAAGTTTAGCTGAACTAGAAAGTTCTGCCGCCTCGGGCAGCGGTATGAATGGTGAGTTGTCTCAGGCAGCGTCTTCAGTACTGTAGTAGTTTTAAGTTACACAGTCCGTGAACAAATGAAAATAGAGCATTGCATGCATGCTGTGATGTGCTGACCGAGTCGAGGTGTGCGTAAAAAAAAATAATAAGAAAAGCTACTGTGCGCGGGGAAAACAAATATCGCTCTAACCAATAGTACCAATGATGGTATTCGCTGCGTGGAATGCACGTCTTCACACTTGTTAAAAAATTAATCCATGTCATTCGCACAGACAAATTTGTCTGGTTCAAGGGAGCAGGCGAACGGTGCCGCTTCCGTCGGAGCTATGTAAAGGCGCTCAGCCTCTCTCAGGCTCCTGACAGTCCTCTGCACTTGCAGAGGAACCATTTTACCGTTTCAGTGACCGTTTCGATAACACTGATTCGGTGAGGTACTTTCTTGCCGAATGGTCTAATACCACAAAATAAGCTTATACGGGCCCAGACAGAGGTGTATATTAAACAAATAAATGAGCGTAATGTTGACGCGCAACTGAACTGCCTAGGAGAGCATCCTACAGAAGCCGTTCAACGCGCGTTATCCCACTTAGTTCGTCACGCGAGCGCTTCCGAGAGGTGGCGCCACGGTATGTCCTCGTGACCAATACTTCAGTGCTGTTTAAGAGGCACCGTCTCAGTTTCATATGTTGATGACAGCTAGGTCAATAAACGGTTATTAGTTGGACTTTGTGCAAGTGAAAGTACGAAAACCAATTGTGCCTGCCTCGTTCTTGGTTTTGTCACCGCTGCTCTGCCCAGCGCCTTGCTTCTGCACCTCTCTCTTCAATGCCTCCTCGCTGTGCCCTGTTATTTCCCGCAGAATTGAAACCAGTCCAGACCTAGAAGCAAAAAGTTGTTCTTCCAAGGAAGCGAAGAAAATAAAAGAAACACAAACTGGTTTCGTAGAATCCTTGCATTTCTTGCCTTATACCTCGACGACTTGACCGAAGTCAAGAAGGGTAAATATCCAAGTGCCTTCGGGCCAGCGCATCTGGCTTTGGGGCAAATTTAATAGACAAGGTAATTTTTGTCACTGCACCTATAACATGATCACTCTAAGACTAAACACAACGCACATGCAACACAAGCAGACAGAGTCAGAGACTGCACTAAGACTAAACACTACGAGACGCTAACGCTACGGGATGTTACGAAGCCCAACAAGACTCTCTGCCCAGGTCAAAGACTATAGATGTGGGTACGCAAACTCTCTAATGAAAAATGACTTCCACTTTTTTTTTCCTCGGGAACTGTAAGAAACCGTAAATATAAGAGAAAAAAAACATACTTCAGAACAACCGGTATGTAACCTGTTATTGCAGGTAAGAAACAATAAATGCAATCGACTCCAACGTAGCGTTCACAGAATATATCGCCCGAGAGCTAGGAAGAAGCAGAAGCTGTCGGGGTGCTGCAAAGAAGCAAGCTATCAACAACAGCACAGCAATGCTACAGATGTGTCTAGCACAAATATTCGTGTGCCCATTGAAATGTAAATGGTCCATATCGTTATTTTTGATTTTTGTCAAATTTTCTGTCTTTGCGCAGAAAAAAAAAAAATGAGAAACTGGAGAAAGAAAACTTGAATAATGACGTCCGGGCTTGCTACGTAGCGAAGAAACCACTTTTGATCAAGAGTCTCTCTCTCTCTCTCCTTTCTTTCTTTCTTTCTTTCTTTCTTTCTTTCTTTCTTTCTTTCTTTCTTTCTTTCTTTCTTTCTTTCTTTCTCTTTCTTTCTTTCTTTCTTTCTTTCTTTCTTTCTTTCTTTCTTTCTTTCTGCGAAGGCAACATCAGAAGAACAGTCGGAACAAGAGGTTCTGATGTCAGGTGGCGTACAAAGGAACCAGACAGTAAATTCGACGTTCCCTAAAAAATATTCTCAGTCGTTATTCCGCCTCTCGTACTTTCTCGCTGAAACCTCGCGATGGAAAAATGTGCGCCGCCGGCGGACCCAAGTATGGTTCATGAGGATACATACTCGCCCTAATGTTCTCCGGTTCGATTGACCCAAACGTGCCGGCTGTCAAGACAAATCCAGATGTGCACACGGCTTAATTATATGACCCCGTAGTCCCTTGCATTGACCATTGCAAGCTTAAGAAGTAAGACATCACGAGGGCGCGGTTTTATAAATTTATAGTTTCCTGCACAGTGATTCTGTGCCTCCCTGTTCGAACCGGGCCGCAAGCAAGCAGTGCCGGGGCGGTATCGCAATCAGGCATCCGCTCGCAACAGTCGCACCCAGGCTGTTCGTCTAACGGAATACAAACGTGGGTTCACCCCCGGGAATGCTGGCGTGCCGGAAAGCACGCATTTTCGCTTGGCGGTCTTGCTCACAGAACGAGGACTCGCACTAATCGAATTGCGACTGAATACTAATTTTCGTTTCGTATCGATTACACTCCACTTGACGTACACCGCGCACGTTGTTTAAACTGGTTTTGCCGCGGCTTAATCTGTCCGGACGAAGGTTGTGACTTATACGTTTGCTTTTATCTCTTGCACTTTCTGTCGTGTATATGCCGCCTCCCCCGCTCTCTTCCTTTTGCGCGTGCGACAACACTTTCTCCGCCGTACAGGCCATGAAAACGTGACTCATACTGGGGCGGGGCACGTCATTAAGGGCGCAGGCTGATGATAGATTGGACCATCAGTGCATATCTGTAATCAATAATACGAGCCTGCTTTGCATTCCCGAACAACGCCTCTCGTCCGCGCCCAATCCTCTTGACAAATGCCACTGCGTCCTGACTTAAAAAAATGTGCTACCGTTATTCACTATGTACATTGTATTCGACTTTCCGTACGGCACCACGTAGGGCAAATATGTGCACCGTCTGTTCCCGCGAACGCGTGGCAGAATGGGACGAGTGTCACTTGCTTCAGCTCAGGCGAGGCAAATTAGACCCACAAGCAAGCTCGTGTCGTGTAGGTGAGTCTTCAGCCTTGGTGGCAAGTGGGGCTTGTTTGGCATTTTTACTTTAAGCCGTAGTTCTGACGTGCTGGCACTCATTCCACCCACTGTAATAGATAGACGCTAAAAAACCTAGTGAGCGTTTCACGGACCTAACGCGCCGCTGCTCACGAGGGTCATCGGCTGGCTGCGGCTCCATTTCGTTAGAGGCCAAATTAAATGAAGAAATAAAGACAAGCAAGCCTCTGTTAATGGGGCCACGTTAAAGGATGCTCGTGTCACCATGATCAATCGGTGGGGGTCACCTCTGGGGGGCCCCTCTCTCCCTCGTGCGTGCCCAGTTGCTTGGGCCACGCAACAACAACTTTACTACTGCGGTCAGCCAGCGTGACGTCACGACTCGCTTCTCCTCTTCCTACTAGACGGGCTGGCGACGCTCACGCCGCCCTTATCGAAGAGCGGCATCGCGCTGATAAGGTGCCGTCTGGGGGGGGGGGGGGGGGGGGGGGGGGGGGGGGGGGGGGGGGGGGGGGGGGGGGGGGGGGGGGGGGGGGGGAACCGCACCTGATAGTCTGTCCATGCAGTTGCGTGCATACAAGACGCTCGGTGTCGATCGGGACAGCCAGGCAAGCGACGCGTCACCATTCTTAATCAATGAATACAATGGAACGTGGCACATTTTGTTATTGTGCACAGCCATGCACTGGCTTCCCAGAGCTAGCAACGGATGTTTACAAGGATGGTCACTGAAATGTAGGCATACCGAACAAAAGCTATTTCCCACAATTTTTTATGCTTCCTTTCTTTTTTTAAAGAGAAAGATACTCGCCGCAGGTGCTTTAATGAGTCAGAATAGTTAAGGCAACAGGTGGGTGGATACATCGAATGCCAACCCTCGGATGTTGATACTGATTCCTAACAAAACTTCTGGAGC